>NW_027206438.1:0-112500 GCF_024711535.1 Dipodomys merriami | reverse complement strand
TACATAGTCTCATTAAGTGCACAAAATGGAAATAGGAGCTGGCTGCTGGTGGCTCATGCCTGTAATCATAGCTACTCAAGAGGTTGAGACCACAGGATTGCTGTTCAAAGCCAGCCTGCTCAGGAAAGTCCATGAGACTCTTATATTCAATTAACCAGCAGAATCCTAGAAGTGGTACTGTAGCTAAAGTGGTAGACCACTCAACTTGAGCTGAAGAGCTGAGCTACAGTGCCCAGGATCAGAGTTCAAGCCCCACTACCAACAAAAAAGTGCAAATATGACTTTAAGTTTCCCCCAAAGGAAGGACAAGGTCAACAGTAATCTTCCAAAGCAGAAAAAATAATGGCAAAATGATTTTGCTGAGTTGTTTAAGTTATGGCTTCTTGGCTGGACATATTCTTTTCTTTTAAAAATTGTCAAATATTAGTTTTATATTAAACTTCGTCTTGTATTTCTTGGTTCAAAACAGACGTCTTGGTACAGTTGATGTCACTTACCTTTTTTTGCCAGTCATGGTGCCTGAACACTGGGCCTGGGCACTGTCCCTAAGCTCTTCAGCTCAAGGCTTGTGCCCTACCACTTGAACAACAGCACCACTTCCAGCTTTTTCTGCTTATGTGGTGCTGAGGAATTGAACCCAGGGCCTCATGCATGCATGGCAAGCACTCTACTACTGAGCCACCTACCCAGTCCATCACTTGGCTTTCTCATTATCACAGTTCAAAGCAAACCCATATAGGAGAGTCTGTCAACCCCTTATTTCTAATTAACCACCAAAAAGGCCAGAAGTGGGGTTTTGGCTGAAGCAGAAGAGTACTAACTTTGGGGGCACTTGGGCAGGAAGACATCTATTCAGGGACATAGTCCAGCCTCTGGAATCAAACCCCAGAACCAGCACAAACTGAACAAACAAGCAAACAAAAAAACCCCAGGTATTTCTTTGGGACCCTTCTTAAAGGAGTACTGGTCTGAGAAGAGCCTGCTTTTGTTGATTATACTCACTGGATCCTGCTGTTTTTGGAATACTTATTGCTATAGAGAACTCAGGACCAGATTAAAGGAATGGATAACTGAATCCTGCAACAAGAGAATCATCTCAGAAGTGAAATATCCATCCTTAAAGCACTTTAAAATTTCCATGTCTTTGTTTCTTTGCAGTAGAGCACTTTTAAAACAACGTTATTTCCTTTTGTTTTATGCTGGCCCTCAAATGACACATTATTTCCTTTTGTAATACTCTCAATCAGAACTTTACAGACAAGTTTTATATGAATTAAAAACACACTCTAAACGTCAGGGACAGAGTTTCCTTCAAGCCATGGATCCTTTTCTTGTACAGTAAAAAGGAAAGCACAAGTTAACTTGAACTTTGTCATACCTCTAGGTGCAATTAGTCTCCTGGGATCAGTCTCCACATCCACTAATCGTTACTTCCAGTAACATCTATGGTGCTGCTTGAGGTATAATGAATGTTTGCTGGCTTCACTGAAATAGAACAAGGATACCTTTGGACATCATGTAGCAGTGTTTCAGAGAAAACTTAGTAAAGAAAAAATATGAAATTTAAATTGCTTATAAATTATCCATGAGTACATTGAGTTCAAACTTCATAAGTGCTCTGTAAATTAAGGTGAATTTTAAATGTGAAGAGGGTTCTCAGATCTTTTTTTTGTGAGTGTATGTGCAGTGCATTATTTTCCAATTGTACAAGAGTTAACAGTAAGAGAAACAATAACAATAATAGGAGAAGGAGAAGTTCTGTGTTTAAGTGTTCAATACAATATAGAAGACTCTACAAATAAGACAACATTGAAACAATAAAGTACAGTATGTAGATTTATAGAAGTGATATAGTGAAAGCATTTCTTCTAAGTGGATCATGAAGTATGAGGCCACTCCTTTGCTAAATCACACTTGCTAATCATGCAAATTTGTAAAAAGTAGAATAGAAGAATGATTCTGGTTCCATGCCAGGCACATATAAGAGAATGGACTTAAATGGAAAAAAGTCCATCTTGAGAGAAAAGGTATTATACTAGCAATGATCCTGGTGGCAAAGATCATATTTCTTTTTATTTCCTTTTCAGATATATATATATATATATATATATATATATATATATATATATTTGTTGTTGGTCGTGGCACTTGAACACTTGAACCCTGGGCGCTGTCCCTCTGCTATTCAGCTCCAGGCTAGTGCTCTACCACTTGAGCCACAGTGCTACTTCCAGTTTTCTTGTAGTTAATTGGAGAAAAGAGTCTCCAGGACTTTCCTACCTGTCTGGCTTTGAACCTCAATCCTCAGATCTCACCACCAACCAGCTTAAGATCATATTTCTAACAGTGTACACTCAGCACATGTAATGTGTATGTTCATCTAACTTTATATGAATTCTTGAGTTAAAAATCTGGGCTACAGCTTAGACTTCATACTCACAAAAATGTATGTAGTTTAAAAGTTGATACTCCTGGAAAAATAAAACCTAAGGATGTAGAAGTCTGGGAAGTTCAGTTTGTATCCAGCCTGGGCAGAAGAGTTTTTGAGACACTATCTATAATTAACCAGGAAAACCTGCATTGGAAGAATGGTTCACATGATGGAATACCAGTTATGAGCAAGATTGTTGAATAAGAATTGACGTGTTTGCATACATACATACAAACATACACATACACACAGAGGCACTTACATGTGCACACACAAGTACACAAATGAAACAACTCTCAGAAAATGTATAAAAGTTAGAAAACAATAGAAAATATGTCCTGAGTAAGACTAGAATCAAGAAATAAATTTTAATATTAAAAAGTCCTCAAGTGAACTTTCTTCAAAAAAGTTTGAGACTATTACATAGGTAGGGACCAGAGATAGTAAGAAAGTCAAGTAATCATTATTAAAGGGATCGGATGATGGAGGAATGATTCAGAGACCCCTGCAAGTGCATCTGAAAATGTTCATATCCTGTGTCATATGTTAGAACATCTTTGAAAATAGTACATAAACAGTCTGAGTAGTCAATGGATAAGATCGTCGGAGAAGTTCAGAATTGCTAGTGTGTTTCTAGATTAAATAAACCAACAAACTATGGCAGAGCAATGTGATACAAGCTTGGAATTCTAGAACTCATACTAAGACAGGAGATTAGAGAGTAGAATTACATAGCGATACCTTCCCTGGACCAGGTAGTATAATTTTGTCTCAATGAAACAAACCAAATTAGAAGAAAGGAATACAAAGTTGGAAGTTTGGGCTAATTTTGTCGTTATGTTTTGAGAAGTCAAATTTCCTATTGAAATGCAACTCATATATATAATCCTCGGTTGTGTTTTAATTGCTCTCTTCATTACAGAACATTACTAGATGCAAAAGAGCTCATGATTGCCATCCAAAATTTGAAAAAGCGTCATTCTGTTGGATGCCAAAGAAATGATGAAGGTTTACAAAAGTTAAGCCTGGAGAAATAGCAAAGTTAGTCTAATATAGGACTTTGTGGACCTTGCTAAATTAGAATTTAGATTCAAAATAAATGGTTTGGTTTTGTTTGTAATTCCATATTCTATAGGATACTACAAAATTCTTTTTTTTTTTTTTCGGTCGTGGGGCTTGAACTCTGGTCCTGGGCACTGTCCCTCATCTCTTCAGCTCCAGGCGAGCGCTCTACCACTTGAGCTACAGCGCCACTTCCGGTTTTCTGGTGGTTTATTGGAGATAAGTGTCTCAAGGTCTCTCCTGCCCGGGCTGGCTTTGAACCGGGATCCTCAAATCTCAGCCTCCTGAGTATCTAGGATTACAGGTGTGAGCCACCAGCGCCCTGCTACAAAATTATTTTTAAGTAGAGGTTTTAATTGACCAATTCACAAATGATTCTGGCATTCAATTTGCCTAGATTATTCTTTCAAGAGAGTTACAATTAGAACTTAGTTAATAGATAATCCCAACAGTTCATGTATAAAATGATAATGTGAATAATCTAGACAGAGTTGCCAACAAATGTATGACATTAATTTATAAATTTAGAAAAAGAGCATTTTTGAGGGTTTGGTATAACATGGTATGAAGAGAATAATTGTGTGACATCTTTTTTTCTATCTATATGTAACAAAGGAAGCAATTTCCTTAGTTATGTTCCTCTGTATACAATGAGAAAAATGCTAGGTTTGGGTTCATTTTTATTTTTGTTTTATTGGTTTGTCCTAGAGCTTGAACTCTGGGCCTGGACACTGTCTCTGAGCTCAGGGTATCTGCCCTAACACTTCAACCTCAGTGCCACTAGTGTCTGGCTTTTTCTGAGAAGTTTATTGGAGACAAGATTCTAAGGAACCTTCCTGCCTGGATGGGCTTTGAACCATAATCTTCTGATCTTAGTATCCTGAATATCAATGATAGTTAAAAAGTATAAATATAAATAATATTTGCAAGTGTTCTGATCTCAAGAGTACCACTGGGGGAAAACTGATGCAAGCAAGTTTATTGTGGTGTTCTTTGCAGAACAAGGAGGGAATCACAATACCAGAGGTGTAGTACTTTTTCACAGTAGAAATAAGCTATTCATGAAGTGAATTAAGGGAATTTTAAGGTGCACCTTACAGGTTGGAAACTGTTGGGCTAGGATTACTTTATGGCATAAAGCTTGGGATTGCTTACTCTTGAAGTATTATTACAGATGCTTCATAGTTTTATCATCTACCAGAATGTGGCTATTTTCCTGTTGACTTCTAAATCTGTAACACCCCATTGGAAACTGCATCTATTGAAGAATTACATAACATGAAAACAAGTACTGTTTTGAATCTCTCAGGTATGGAATGTTCAGAATTTGAAAAGGAGTAGTTATTAGTCACAAGAATTTTGAAGAACACATATATTCTGTCCTAACAACTTATTTAACTTTAAAAGTTATGGGTTTCCATAGAATTAAACTGTTTTTGGTTTTATGTGTGTGAAAGTGCTAAATTTATTTGTTTTCAAAATACGCAAGTATATTGTGAAAATATTGTCTAGTTGGATAACATTCAACTTGATGACCTTCTGATAAAGAAGCGGTAATTAAATCAAATTAGATGCCAAATAGTATTGATTTTTAAAATTTTACTATATAGATAATAATATAACTAGACCAGTACAGTAAAATTTTATATTATGCAGCTTATTTTTTAATTTAATTTTATTGTCAAAATGATGTACAGTGGGGTTACAGTAATTGTAAGGTAGTGAATACATAACTTTTCAAGCTTACCCCTTCCTTCATTTTTCTCACAGTTTTCCTTCTCTTCAGTACCTCTCACAAGTTGTAGTGTATATTTCCAACATATTGTCTTGGGAGTATTGCTATTGCATTGGTTTTCCCTTTGTCATTTGTGTCACCATTATGATGTTGCTCTTCCGGTCCCTAATTTAGATAAATGTATACACAATACACAGGGTACCAAAATCAAATACAGCAAGGGATAAACCATGGGGGAAAAATCTAAAGAAACTAGAAATCACATAATATATTAAAAAAAAAACAACTGCAAATAAAAATCTCTGATTCCATATCTTGGAGTTCATTTTGTTCAGCATCATCTTATATGGTCATATACTCATAACAAAGACATTGGAGATTAATAGTTACATGGACACTAAATCGTGAAAACATGTTAACTGTTTTTGATGGTAAAGGGGGAATTAGGGTTGGTGAAATACCAGTTCTGATAAAGGAATTTCAAAAGAGTTTTAAAATTATGACAGGTGAATTTTAATTGTTGAAACTTTTAAAGAAAATTTAAAATTAAATTTTAAGAAAATTTAAAATTACCTGGGAAATTAGGCTTTCATGAAAAGAAATCCATGGAGACTTTGTGGAGAGGGAGCAATGTGAGTGAATATGGTTCATTTTCACACTAAACAAACAAACCTCAGAAACCTTGCTGTACGTCCTCTAGGTTATAGTGCAATTTAATTCAAATTTCTTTTTAAAAATACATAAAAATTTGTGAATTAACCTTTAATTACGAAACAGTAATTCTCTGAAAAAGATAATTTGGGTCAAAATATTTAGGGCGAGAGTGCCCTCCACAATGAAAGAAGGTATTGGGTATACACTTTTCTGTTTGTAATACTTTCCACAATGTTTTTTCACTTGAAGCACTGAAACACAGAAAAAAATCTGATTGGATACTTCAAACCAGTTATTTCACATTTCTAAGTGACTCACAAAAAAATAATATCCTTGTTAACATGAGATAGTGAAGACTTCTCTTATTACATAAGCCAAACAGTTTTGGGTTCAGAAAAGAATAGAGCAAATTGAAAAGGTGAAAAAACAGTGTTCTGGGCTGAGAAGGTGGCTAAATGGTAGAGCACTTGGCTTGCATGAGGCCCTGGGTTTGATTCCTCAGCACCACATAGGCAAAAAGAAAAAAGCCGGAAGTGACGCTGTGGCTCAATTGGTAGAGCGCTAACCTTGAGCTGAAGAGCTGAGGGACAGCACCCAGGCCCAGACTTCTGGCCCCACGACCATACCTCCCCCCCCCACAAAAAAAAAGAAAGAAAAGAAAACAGTGTTCTTAGAAACCCTAGCTAAGCAAATTGTCTTCAGCAGTGGAGGGAGGCAAAAACTTTTTGATATAGATTGTCTTAATATTTTTGCTACCTAAAGTGAATTTACAGAGCCTATTTGGCTCACTATAAGGCAGAATAGATTGAATGAAGACATGAAAATAAATTCCACATCAAAATGAGGCAACTTAAAAGAATTTTAATGGAGAAACCATCAAGATGTAGCAGTGGGGGAGGCCTTATAGTCCTTCAGCTTCACTAGACTTGAAGGCAAGGAGCTGTGATTAATTGGAAATCAGACAAGAGCTAAAAGGAGGACATAGAAGTAGGACATAGAATCATTGTCCTTTTGTAACAGACACTTTCTTCCAAGGTATGGGTAATTTAACTCTATTCTCCTCCATACATCTTGTTGAGCAAATGCAAGACGAAGAGAAAATAATAATCTATTGAAATAATTTTGCAAAGAATAACTTCACTGTTCCTGATAAGGAATCTAAGGAGAGTCTTAAGAGAGAAGATAAAAGTGGAGTATTCTTCGGTTTCCTCTAATCATCTTGTTCGCAAAATATATCTTTGGGGTTAGAAGTGATTGAATCAAAAATTAGTGGAGTACTTATTTCTGTTGGCACTTTAGACACAAGAAGACTTCCAAGGTAAAAGAAAAAAGAAAAAAAGGATATCAAAATATTTGTGATCACAGTTTCTTGGACTGGGTTTTTTGGAGACAAAGTTTTACATTAGAGCTTGTCCTGATTAACATCAATGTTGGGTTTTCACCTTTGCAACCAAATGCAGAGGTGAAGTTTACTGTACTCCCTTGAACAAGTAAACAGCACAATAAAAAAATGACAAATAATGTTTAGTGAATTACTTTCATCAATTACTTTTCCAGAACAAAGATGGAAATATATAACTCAAAATCAATTGACTTAAAAGTATGAAGATAGAGTAGTGAAGTGAGATATGAAAATATAGAGGATTGTTTTCTCTCCAATGGAGTAATGGGTTCTTGATCTTGTTTCTTCCATTCTGTCTTCACAAGCTATCAAGTGTGGCTCAGGACTGGAGTATCCAGTTCAGACAGAGAACTCACAGAAGAAAGATAATATTTGCAGCAAATATAGGTGATTTATAACCTTAGACAAGCTATTTAAATCTGTTCAAATTTCTCCTCTACCCCAAATTGCCCTCTTTGAATAGTTTTGTTTGCTTTTCCCAAGACTGCCCTTCATTAACTGCTTAAAATTTTGAGAGATCATATTCATACTCTCTAGAGATTGCTGTTTGGTTGTAATTTCTGTGTGTGTTTTCACTGAATTTCCAAAGGTTGTGCAAGTGTGCTACAATTAAATATGTCCATCTGATTGTCCAATGGATTAGATTGTCCTGGATTTGATTCATTCATTCTATCATTCTCAGCCAACCCCTTCTCCAAGATTTATTTCAAACTTACCACTTCCTTTATCACATGTGAACATTGAGTATTCTAGCTGTTCTTGCCCCTTGTCCATTTTTCATTAAATGTCTTTACTATTATTCCTCTCTGGTTTCAACTTCCTGATAGTCTTTCTGTTAAACTGTCCATTAGTACTTTGAAAAGTTTATATACATTCCATGGAGTTTCAATCCTGCACATACTTGAACTGATGTCAGCTTATATTTCCATAATTCATTCATCTGTAATAATTTGCAAGACTGGAGATGTGAACCACATAGATATGATTTTATTCTCATCTATTTGGAAAATTAATCTTTAGTTAACAAGAAAGTTTAAAATGATTTAGACTGTATTCTTAAGTACCAATTTTTATAAATGGTTTTGTACAATTGTGTGTGATTATTTTATTTTACATGGGATAATATTTTCTACCACCTATAAGTTTTGGAAAAAAGAAAATTAAAATTTAGTATTATCGGGCTGGGAAGGTGGCTCAGTGGTAGAGCGCTTGCCTTGCATGCCTGAGGCCCTGGGTTCGATTCCTCAGCACCACATAAGCAAAAAGAAAAAAGCCGGAAGTGGTGCTGTGGCTCAAGTGGTAGAGCGCTAGCCTTGAGCTGAAGAGCTGAGGGACAGCGCCCAGGCCCAGAGTTGAGGCCCCATGACCGGACCCAAAAAAAAAAAAATTTAGTATTATCGAAGAATATGATGGAAATAGAAGTCAGATTTTATGTTTGTCACACAACATATAAGGCAACTATTTGTGACTTCTTAAAATGTACCTTGTTAAGTGATGAAATTAACTTTATTAGTTTACATTTAGGTTTGAAATATGAGAGGATGATATATTTAACAAATTTTGGAAAGCACCAAATGAACAACACAAATGGTAGGTGGTACTATTTCTACACTTTAATAAATGGTTGTACCTGATTGGCATTAGTGCAGTGTAAATAAATCAACTTTATTGTAACTCTATTGTGACTAAGTATCATCTATTTGTCAAATGGTATTTTCGCGAATATGATTTTTTTTGGTAGGTCATGGGGCTTGAAGTCTGGGCTTGGGCACTGTCCCTGTGCTCTTCAGCTCATGGCGAGCACTCTACCGCTTGAGCCACACACCACTTCCGATATTCGAGATAAGAGTCTCACAGACTTTCTTGCCTGGGCTGGTTTTGAACATTGATCCTAGATTTCAGCCTCCTGAGTATCTAGGATTACATGCATCAGCCACTAGCGCCTGGCTTGTGAATGTGATTTTTCAAAGATTATTTGAAAAGAATACACTTGCAGGAAATTAAATGTTATGAGAATGACAACATTTTTATACCACAGAACCAAGTTCTACTGACATACCATTGTTTTGAAGCACTAAGGATCTTCTCAATTAATGATATTTTCTGAATTACATTTGACCTCTAAGTCACGTTTTCCTGGCTTTGGTAGACCAATTGTATCTTTCCAGGAGCTATTTTTCTATCCTACTTATGCTGGACTGGAATCTTTCATTAATCACTAGGGGAGGGATATTAACAATAATCTTTTGACACTTTGTGATCTTGTTCACAGATATGGGCTGGTCATCTGTAAATTGAAAGTTGGAATTACAGTTCTTTCTCTCAGATTTTGTGATCTCATCCTTCATTTTATGTTGCCTTGCATTTCACTATTGTTTACTGCTAATTCCTGCTTCTCAAGGAATTGGGGCCTGAAATATTATAGGAAATGAGAAATTGGCATGGCTCTTCAATTACTTTCTGTTGGAATGTTGCATGGGTCTAGGTAAGAAGTCTTGACCCTGTTATCTGATGATGTGGGTAACTGGGACCTGGGATCCAAAGACCCATGTGTCTTGCAAAAGAATAATATCTTTTAGACATCATATCAACAAAATTTGGGTATAACCAATAGGAATGCTTCAGAAATGTGGAGAAAAACAGTTTGGAACACGTGAGTTTAAAACCAAACAGAGCAACAGAGTAAAATCCCATATAAATTAGAGGAAAACATTTTTTTTTACCATGTGAATTCAGAAGAACAAGAACACTTAGAAGGTAACACAAGATTATACTGAAGACATTACATTGATACTTTTTATATTCTAGTATGTATTATAAACCTAATTATTTATATTCCAATTCTATTTATTGGAATATATAAGTATCAATGTATTTGTCATATTATCAACTAATTCTAATAAGTTTCACTGTGTGAAATATAAAATCGCCACATATAAATATAAGTTATATAACTATATATAGTACAAAAGGGCACATGTTTTGCATTGTTCTGTTGCAGTTAGGGTATCAAAGACAACTCTTAAAGTATTATTGCATTATCTCTACCTCAGTGTTTGGTAGAGATAGACCTAAAGTTTACCATTTGTAGATTTACAGCCTGGAGGCAAGAGGAAACACTGTGATTAAAACATTACCAATGTAAGGCCTAATAAAGTGGGGAAACATATGGACTTCTCCTGCAACTATGAAAATATTTGGTGATAGAAAGTCAGTAGTGTAAGTTTCTGCCTGGTTGGAAGGTAGACAGGCCAGACATTAGGTAATCATGCATATGAACAATTTTTTCAGCTTCTTGGCTTTTGCTACTTTTGGAATGTTAAGTATAATAAACAATTATATTTTGATAAAATTCCTTCTAGTCTGAACACTTCTGTCTTAACTGTTCATCTCTCTATGATCACTTGTAACTAAGATTAGTTTTGTTCCAGTAAGACAAACTATGCTGTAAAGATAGGATATTCTGTTGGTCTGTTCCTACATGGAAGAAGGATAAAGGGTCAGGTAGACATTTGTGCCGGTAAGACCTCATTTGGGAAAATGTCAGCTGCAGAAGTTTAGAAGTAGCTCTTAAGCAAGGCTTACTTTGAATCTATTAGCTCCACAAAGCTAACTCAGTTGCATAAATAAGTACTGGAAAAAGCCATTACCTTAGGATCTAGCTATAAGTGCTTCAATGTATGATCAAATCTAAAATGAAAAAGAATTAAAATTGTCATTCACAAAAAATACAAATGTGAGCAATCGACCGAACAATATAAATTTTTTTCACTATACATATTATTTTAGGGAAATAAGATCAATATTATTGTTAGGGACAATAAGGCTTCCTTGTTACAAAAAGGCACCCAAGGATATAAGCCTGTAAAAAGATTGCATCATTAACTACTTAAATTTAGAAGATACTACATGATTCAGCAGCCCATATACCCAAATTACAACAATACAGAGATTAACATGGTGCTTGCACAAGGATAATATGAAAATTTGTGAAGTATTCCATAGTTTTCATTCTTCAGATGCAAGAAATGAAAAACAGTTATTAAAAAGTTGATTACAAAATTACACGTGTGACAATACATGCAAGTGTTAGAATTAAATGTGAGTTTGATATCAGTGGATTAAATCTTCACCTTAGAAAGGCCTTTATATACAATAACCTTTACAAAACTTTTGAAATTAGTTAACATGGTCATTTTATCCTTAAGAAATATACTAGTATAAGTGAAGGGTTAAAAATTAAAAACCTCACTTTAACATTGCCATTACTAACTTGCTAACTGCTGATTTTGCTTCTGAAAATATGCTTGTATTCAGACTCCCTTCCCTGGCAGATAAAACTGGGCAGTGACTGCGGGATATTGGCCTGCCCAGATGTCCGGATATCAGCCCACCCCAGAACAAGGACAGCGGTTATAGATAGAACATGTTTTTCAGTTCCAGTTTAGTTCAGCAATCCCTGGGACGGATCTTGACAACGACCACCTGGCCAGACCATAAACTGGGCCAAATGTCAACCAATCATAGGCCTGTAACCATGTAAACCCCCCATTAAACCACCAATTGTTTTACAAAGAGTGTTACAAAATTTCCCGCGTGGCAAAGTGATTGTTGGCACATATGATGATCTTTAAATGGACCAATCATGGGATGCTTTGTGTTATGCGTTAATCTTATGATTTTTGCCTTTAAAAAGGCTTGTAACCGCTGCTCGGGGCTCTCTGACTGACCGGGGCAGAGAGTCCGTTTGCGCAAACGTCAAATAAATTCCTCTTGCTTATTGCATCTCCCAGCCTGGAGTCTGAGTTTCTGGGGCGCCCTCCCATTGACGAAAGTCTCCTAGGAGTCTGGGGTCTTTCATAAGGACCTAGAAAAAAAGGAATCTTAAATTTTCTATATGGAATGTAATTTGAAAGGACTATTTATTAATGGATATATATATATTTATATATTATAAAACAATGTTCAATTCAAAGTATATCCAGGAGAGAGTGAAATAGATTATGGATATTATTCAAACACAGAATATAGAATATTTTAAAAATATTTTTTCAGACAATAAACAAATATCTTTAGTTTCTGTACTACTCCTTTCAACAGATGAGTTCAAATTATTTCTGATTAAAAAATCACAAAATCTGCAGAAATAATTATAGATGTATACAAACAACTAAAATACATTTTTACATCAAAGTCAGGCAATTCATTTGGAAAAATTCCACAGAATTTTTACAGTAAGATATTGCTGTTATTTGGGTTGTGAAAGTATTTTGTATGGACACAAAGAATGGATTGGCATTTTGAAGTTTAAGGAACTTAACTAATAGCTATGCTAAATAATGCTGCAATAAAAATATTTGTTCTGGTAGCTTTAGTATGGTCTTGTTTGATGTCCGTCAGTAGATGAATGGATTGAGAAAATAGAATTCTATGGAATGGAATTCTATACTTCCATGAGAAAGAATGACATTGTCCCATTTGTTAGGAAATGGAAAGACTTGGAAAAAAAAATATTAAGTGAAGTAAGCCAGGCCCAAAAAAACATTGGTCCCATGGTTTCCCTTATTTGCAATAACTAGTACATGTCTGAGACAAGTCAAAATGATCAGATAAGTTGATGTTTGGCGAAATGAACCCTAAGATAAGGATTCAAATGTTTTTCTTCTTTCTTGCGATTGTTTCTAACATATTTATAAGATGATTTCTTTGTTGCTTTTTATGTCCCTCTCCCATGGTATAATCCCTGCTTTCATTGTATTTGATGTTGGTATGATTTGTGAAAGGGAAGGGGAAAAACAAATTGTTTAAATAGGGACACAGATTGACCCATTGCAACAATGAGATGTACAAGACATGTCGAAAAACGAACTTTACAACTTTGGTGGGGGGAGGGGTAGAGAGGGGAGGACATGGGAAGGGATGGGAAGGGGAAATAAAGGAGGAGGCAACATGTTTGAAAAGAAATGTACTCATTCCCTTACCTATGTAATTGTAACTCCTCTGTATGGTATTTTCAAAATAAAAAAAAAAAAAACTCAACCAAAAAAAAAAAAAAGAAAAAAAAGGAAAAAAAAAGATACTTAACTGAACCATTATGACTTAAGAGAAAAATTTCTTTCGACAGCCTTCCACAACTTCAAAGAGGTAGTGATACATACTTATCCTTTTGGTAATATCAAAGGCAGTTTCTTCAAACTTGTTCTTCAGTCCTGGTTTGATATAACGGTTGAACAGAAGGAGGTCCAGCGTACCTTCGCTATCTCTATACACAGCAGCACAACACAAGGGAGTTAAGAGGCCTTTAGTTTGGGCATTGCTATCTGCATAATGATGAAGTAAGAAAGAAGCCACTCTGGTATTATTCCAAGAATAAGCACTGTGCAGGGGTTTCCAACCATTCACATTTATTGCATGAATATCTGCTTCTTGAGGCAACAACTCACGAACAATATCTAACTGTCCACTGTACGCTTCTCGATGAAGAGGGGCATATTCATCGTCATCCCTAGTATTCACATGAGTGGCCTTTATGGAAAGTAGTCTCCACACTCTACTAAGCCGATTATTTTCAGCAGCCCAAAGAAGAAATTTGCTTGGATCGGACTCCATTTTTTTTCTTGCAATTGATACCATTCATCACTTTTTCATTTTGTTCCTCATCTTCATCAGAATTGCTTAACTAGAGACTTTCAGTGCCAGTGGGAATAAGGTGTCTATGTATTTCCCCAATAGTTTACATTGGTTGAACTGGTGAGAAAAACACAGTGAATTTTCTGCATGTTTTTTTCATTATTTATTTACTCTTTTTTTCATTTTTATTATTCTAAATCATTCTAACTGGAAAGTAGGGAATTGATGGAGAACAGAGGAAAGACGTTCCTCCATATGCAAATGTACAGACTGAAAATGAGAATCAGTGTTGTTTTCTTGTGCAGCTTTTTCTAGGAATGAGAAAACAGAAGGTGGCTCAGTGGTAGAGTGCTTGCCTTGCACGTATAAGGCCCTGGGTTCGATTCCTCAGCCCACATAAGCAGAAAAATACAGAAGTGGGGCTGACACTTAAGTGGTAGAGTGCTAGCCGTCAGCTGAAGAGCTGAGGGACAGTGCCCAGGCCCATAGTTCAGGCCCCACGACTGACAAAAAAAAAAGAAAAAAGAAATAATGCTTTCTATATAAATAATTTGGGAAATGGCAGAGCAGAAAGTGAAATGATTCAACCAAAAATATAAAAGCAAAATAAATTAGGATAATTGTGGAGCAGTCATATTATCTATGAGAACCATGAGAGGTGAAATGAGAGACAGAGAGATGTGCAATGCTCTAGCTAGCCACAAAATCCATGCCTCTGATCAATTTATAGAGCAAACAGAATTTTATTTTTTAAAAAAGATGGAAATAGAATTTATGTATTTACTTGAAATTAGTAAATACATTTTTAGTAGCCTACATAAAGAGACATAGCTTTGACCAAATTACAGACAAGAATCTAAATCCTTGATAATTCTAATAACAGATCTGAGTGAAATCAATTAAATCACACTTTTCCTGTACAATGAAAGAATAGGTCCGAGCAAGGAAAGCAGCTAGAGAAGGCAGGCCGCTTATATCTCTGACAAAGCTTTGTGGAAAATGGTGTCAAGGATTACTTACTGGTGATCCCCTTGCACTGGAAGCATGATTCTGAACTATTGCTTGCTGATTCTCAACTATTGCTTTGATCATTATATTCTCCAAGAAGAAAAAGTAAGATTTAATTGATAGCAAAGCACTACTAATACATATAGACTTCTCATTAAGCACCTTCAGTCATCAAAATCACTTGAAGACGATAGACAGGTCTGCTTTTTTAGATGAAAACAAAGTGTCTTTAAAAAAACAAGGAATTTAAGTAGTCATGCAAAGGACTTCTATTTTACTACTGCATTATACATTATTTGTAATGTTGGGTAACAATAAATAATGGATCTATTAGAAATCTCTTAAAGCTCATATGTTCAATCGTGAGTTCTCTTATACTATATCATGTCATTTTTGTATGGACTCAAGAAGAAATTTAAATTACTAACTTGAATTTCTGATAGGACAATATCATCACTGTACATCTTGGTTCTATACTCAGTTTAAAATTACTATGTAAGTATGTGCATTAGATAAATATAGAGGCAAAAGTAGAGGCCACATTGGTGGCTCATATTATTAACCCTAGCTTATTAGAAAGATGAAATCTGAGGATTGTGATTTGAAACCAGACCAAGTAAAAAAAATTCCATTAGATTCTGTTTTGAAAGTAACCAACCAAAGCTAGAAATGGAGCTGTGGTACAAGCAGTAAAATGCTAGCCTTGAGAAAACTAAAGAAAAACTAAATTCTGAGACAGAGCCAGGCCCTGAGGTCAAGCCCTATTATTACTACCAAACAAACAAATTAATTAATTAATTAAAATAAATTAAGTGGTCACATGTGGAGAGGCAGGTAAAATGTAACACCTGTGGTGACTGGATTGTATATCATTCTGTAATAAGGCAAATTATCATTTGTACTAATCACTAATATTTTATTTGAACTTTTTTGTATAATAAACCCTGAATTTAGCATGCATGTACATGTGTGTGTATGTGTGCACATGTGTGTATGTGTATAGGTTTGCATGTGCTGTTGCAATGTTGCTTACCAATGTGGACAGGGTGAGTTTTCAAAGAGTTAACTGTGTTGCAATGATTTTATTTATCAATGTTCTGTCATGTCATTTCAGTGGAACCATCCTTTTGTACATTTTATTTGCCAAATAACATCTTCATAACCAAAGCATTTACAGCATTAAGTTAGATGAAAGAGACTGCTTTCAGCTCTTATTATATGTTAGGTAAGAAGATAAAGACATAATTAGGTAGTAAGTTATTGCTGTAAGATGACTGTCAGTACAAAATATGTATTTGACCTCTTAAATCGGTTATACTTTTAAGATATAAAATTGGAGTGAGTTTGAACAACAAACATACAGGTATTACTCTTTGGTTATTCCTGTGAAACATAAGGTGGATAAACTCTTTCCAGATTTCTGTTGAAAAAAAAATCTTTCTTTGTAAGATCATATCTATTCTCACTAAGAGATAACTCCATATTTATTACATTTGAATATCCCATCATATTGACTGAAAATCAGTATTGTGGATATGCTTATTAGATATTCCTTTCAAAAACAAACAAACAAAAAACATGTGTCATCTCCAGGTTGTGGATGTATTTGAATTTGTTTTGTACATGCAAAAGAATCTTCACTAATGGCTCTTTTGTGGGAGTAACTGTGGCAACTTTAACAAATAAGGCTTTTCGAATATCTTTTCCAATATAAATAACATCCCAGAATGAGTCTTGCAATTTCTGAAAAGACTTTGGATAGTTTATTATTATTTCACTTCATTAACTATAGAGCTAAAGACATTTCTAAAATAAATATTGTTAAGATATGAAAACGTAAGTGGATATATAGGCTTTTAAACATCATTTTATGAAAAGCCAGTTTTTATGAAACTAAATGAAATAGAATAAAAGAATGTAAGTGAATTGGGTAAGCTAATTATTTACATAACTATTTTCTATTAACACAGTCCTTTGAATGTAGATGATGCAGTTAAATTTTTCCTTTGTGTCTCTGTACTTCAGTTGTTTTTAGAATCTTTGTAGTTATAAGATTGGATTTTTAGTATAAATAAAAGTCTTTTAATAAGATTAGGATTAATCTTGTGTTTTGTGTCCTAATACCAAAAAATGACTTATTTTCAAGTGTTAATAGTTTATAATTGAAACTTCAGTATCATAAGAATTTTTTTAAACTCAGTAGTATTTATGTCTTTTTAAACTATTTATATTCACAAGTTGGAGATTCTTTAATTCATGATTAGGTCTTGGTGTCTGTGATTTTTAACCTCTTGTTCCTAACAATGATAGATCAGACTGCATTTTTGGGTATATGAAAGGTAAAATATTTATCTGTGGTCAAAGATGATTTTTATCAGTCTTGCTTTAATAGCATTTTAAAGTAGTACATTTCTCTCAAAATGTTGGGTATAAAAAGCAATCAAAATACTTTTAATGGTAAACAACTTAGGTGAGCTACAATGTGGAAATCACTTGTCCATAAGACCTTCAATCTGTTTCCATCAGGAATTGGGCAGGTCATTTTTTCAGTAAGACTGTGTTAAACAGAGATAGGGTTCCCAGGCAGTATATATTGAGCCATGGGATAGAATATGGTTTCTACTATTTTGAGCTAGAAATCAAGAATGTTATAATTTAGCAGTTCCTTTCACCAGGGAGGTATAAATTGATTATGAACTTGGAATTTTCATGTTACAGTTATCTATTTTCTAACAAAGATAAAGCGAGATATTATTAGAGTGTACACAATAATTCTGGGAAATTTTCCTAGAATTAGTAGAGTAAGTGCTGGTGTTTTAGTCATAAAAGAGAATGAGGTAATTTGATACAGTGGGAGATGGGCATCAGGCTAACACTTACCATGTGTGCAATGTTGTACTAGTAATTCCAACTCTGAAAACTTCAATATCATCTGATAATTAAAAATAGAAGTAGTTCCACTTTATGGGATTATTGTGAGGATTAAATTAGATATCATAGGTAAAGTACTTGGAAAAACAATCAATCAGCATTTGATACATTCTACCTGTTATTTTATCATGTGATGAATTCTAACATTATTGTGATTTTTATATTTTGTACCATTATGATGTGCAGTTTGGTGTATTGATATTGTGTTGGTCAGTTTCCTATAATTATAAGGAGAAGACCTGCAAAGAAAGTTTCTGAGAAGGAAACTGTTATATTGACTCATGGTTTGAGAGAATGCAGTTTAAGATCAGATGTCTCCATTGTTTTTAATTATATTTTTATTAACTTAAATAGTTGCACAAAGGAATTTCTATTCAACAGATTAGTTTATAAGTATAGTGGATCTTTACTTAACTTTCCCAGACCCTTCCAAACCTCATCCCACTTTAATTTTTTCTAGTTTCCTACTGTCTGCATTGTACATTATGCCTTCACTCTCTTCCTCCATAACTCTCTTTATTCCTTCCCTTTGACTTCCCCTCACATATTCCAAGTGATAGTTTCTTGTTGTTCATTTTGTTGGATTAAAAGTTCAATTTTATAAGAAATTACACCTTTAAATACTCCTCTGCAAATATCATGTTTTGGTTAATACTGTTGTGTAAACTTGTATAAAGTTCTAACTTCCAAATATGCAACAGACCATGGGTCCATTGTGTGTCTTGCTCTGACTTCCTTTACTTAACATATTATTAGATCTATCCATTTCTTTGCAAATAATGTAACGATCTTCATAAGGGATGAGTGCAATCCAATTGTGTATATATGCCACACTTTCTCCAACCATCCCTTCTCCAATGGGCATCTGGACTGTTTTCATAACTTGGCTAGGGTGAATAATGCTGCAGTGAACATGGTTGTGAAAGTGATTTTACTGTAACCTTTTGGAAGAATTCATGACTATCTTTCTGGGAGCAATCTTCTGGTCAATTTTTCAGAATAAGCACATGCCTTCCTTCATCTCCATCACAACATTTTTCAAGTCCTCAAAAACACATTACCCGCTACAGGTCTCAATAAGCTAAACTCACACCGTGCCCTCATTCTTTCAATATATTTTTTCATGATTCTACATATAAGTTATTGAGAACCTTCTATGTACTTTCTTAATGTGAGAAGGAGGGATATGACAATAGAGTAAAAGTAAGAAAAATGCAATTTAATTAGCTATTATCATATTTAAAATCATTTTCAGCTCTAACTCATAGCCTCACTTACTATTATTTTAATCTTTATTGGATTACTTCATCTATCCTAAATTATTACAGGTGAGTTAAATACAAAAGCAAAAAGTGTGGTTTAATTTTGAAACTCATATGTGAGGATGCACAATATGGGCAAATAGATGGATTGGAATTAATAGCCATCATCTATATTTTTAAAGTAAAGATGGTTTTCCCAAACTGATTATCTCAATTCATATTACATTCAAAAAGAAACATGTGACAATTCCTTTGTTTTGTTCCTTAATAACTTTGGTTTCCATTTTATTTTACAATGAAGAATCATTTTTCATATATCTACTGTAGATCCAAAAATATGTTACAATATTTCTATGTGTATGCATTGATATATACATACACACATATATTACACAGGTTATAATGATAATTTATAACTTCTGTAACTGTAAAATTTACTAAATTATTAAAAAACATCAACAGCTTATGCCTATAATCCTGGTTACTTGGTAGGCTTAGATCTGATGACCATGGGTTGAAGCCATCTTGGACAAGAAAGCCAATGAGCTTTTTATCTCCAAACAACCAACAGGAAATCAGAATTGGAACTGTGACTCAAAGTAGTAGAGTGGTAGCCTTGAGAGAAAAAGCTCAGGGACATCACCCAGACTCTTATTCAAGAACTACAATCTACCCCCAAAAATCTAATTTACACATGTGTAAGTAGAATATTTCCATCACCCAAATGCACATCCATACTCATTTGCAAGTTAACTCTGTTATGTCTGGAGTACCACATATTTGGGAGCTGACATTAAAGCTCAAAAATTCATCTTGACCTCTGTGGTTGCTTGAAGGCATGTACAAGGAACTGGCTTACTTGAAAAACACCAGGTGCCAGGGATTGTTTTGCTTCCTGCCACTTTGAGGCACCACCTGGTCCCCCCAGTTGGTCGGGCCTTGCACTTGCTTCAGTTGCTCCAGAAGCTGGGTCTGCCTCCGCAGGTGCTGCTGCAGGGCCTCCTTCTCAGAGCTCAGCCACTTATTGGAGACTATGTGCTGCTCACAGGTGGCTCTGAGCTCCTGCAGCTGGGCCAGGGACTGCTTCTGCTGCTCCAGCAGCTCCCAAGATACTTAGCTCTCTCTCTCTCTCAGCTACCTCTTTCCATTCCTTTATCTTCTCCTCTGAGCAGTCCAGCTGTTCCCACAGATGTCTCTTCACCTGCTGCTTTGAGACCAGGATGCTGGGTCTTGGTCATCTCCTGCCAATGCTTGGCCTTCTCCTCCTGTCTCGGCAACTGCTCCTGCTGCTCCGCATTCTGGAAATGGAGCTTCTGGTTTTCCTGGATCTGGATGTGAAGTTGTTCCTCCAGGTTTTTCAACTCCATTTGTGTCTGGTAGGACTGGGCCTGCTTCTGCAGCTCCGTCTGTGATGGTCCCACGGGGGACCGTGGCTCTGCAACCTTCCTTCTCAGTTCCTCTAGCTCATTCTCTAGGTCCAGAACCTGCCTTGCCCCTCATTCCTTCTCCTCTGTTCGTTGGTTCACCTGCTCAGTCAGCCACCGGGACTCCTCCTTCCACACTCAATGCTCAAATCCTCTGTGTAGGTGTCTCTTTCCAGATTCGCTGTGGTCACCTGACAAAACAGGTTGTCCAGTTGTCTCTTCAGTACCTCACGCCCCCCAGCACTTATTAGAACTTACAGATTCTCTTCTTCATGTTGCTCCTCTTTGTCCAGAGCGCTTCCAGCTTCTCCTGCAAGTCTGTGTTCACTTCCTCCAGGTCCTCGAAACTTCTGGTCTTTTCTTTGAGCTGAAGGGTAACATCATACAGCTGTTCACAGAACATTTCAGTCTCTTTCTGCGCAGCAGTGACCGCAGAAGCCACCATCTCCAGCTCTGACACGTGCCTGTGGCCTGTAGGCAGCTGCTGAGAGGTTCATGCTCCATTTCTCTGTCATTGGCCTCCTGTCGCACGTAGGCTGGTGCAGACTGTATGTCACTTTCTGCCAAAGCCGACCACTGTATGGGTGGCTTGTGGATCTCTAGCTCTGTTTTTGGTGCTTCATGCACCTGGGCTATCTTCTCCCTGTCTTTCTCCAATGGATCCTGCAAGTCTGTCTTTTCCTGCTTCAGTGGTTGGATCTTGGCACAGAGCATCTGGATTGTTTTTTGCTGTAGTCCGGGGTGGGTACCACGTGTCACTAGCACCTCTGCAGATCCTTGGTGGTATGGGGACCCTTGACACTCTGTACCCTGGTGGCTATGACTGTGTCCAAAGGCAGGGGAGGCCCGTGGTCAGCATCACATTTGGCCAGACCCTCCGTTGAATCACGCTCCCCAGTGGTGTTTGTCTTAGAGATCCCTCCCTTTTTCATGTTCTTTGTTTTCTTAAATGTCGCAGGTCTTTTGGGAGGATTCTTCTGATGGTTTTCTGGCAGTAGATTCTTGCCTGCAGCTCTCTCAAGGAGTCATGCTGTTTCAGTCATCTGAGCACTGGGATGGGAAAGATGGGCTGGCCATGTTCCCAAGCTCTGGGAAATCCTCTGTTCTCCCCCTCACTGACTAGGACATCAATTCCTCTATTCTACTGCAAAGTCTCCTCAGACTCTTGCTCACCACTCATCCACCTCTAACTTCCTCAAATGCTGGTAGGTGTGTCAACCAACAGAGCAAATCCCGGTGCTACCAGGCAGCATAGAATGTGGGTGTGTCCAACATTCTTGTATCCCATTGGTCAGAAGGAACCAGAAAGAATGGAGGTGTGGCCAGAATACTGTGATGCAGGCAGCATGGGCGCAGGCAAATGACAGCAGCTCCCCCAGCCGCTTTCCCAGGTAATTCTGTCCAATTCAGTTGGGGACAAGAGGGTGACCTGCTTTAGCCAGATGGCTGCACAGATTGTTGTGTATTTCTGTTTGTTGTCAGTCCCGGACCTTAAACTCAGGATCTGGGTACAGTCCATGAACTGCTTTTGCTTAAGGCTAGCCCTCTACCACTGGAGCCACACTGCTCTACTTCTGACTTTGTTGGCACTGAAGTTGGACAGGGGTCTTAATACTTTCATGCCTAGGGTGTCTTTGATCATGATCCTCTTTCACAGCCTTGGAAGTATCATGGAAGACTGCTGAGAACCGCTGGTGCCTGCCTAATCATTGGTCTTGCTGATATTCTGGCACAGACCCATGAGTTCTCTATCCTCAGGTTGAAGTGGTGGGAGCTGTAGCCTGCAGTTCGAATTCTTGGCCTGCCACCTCCAAATGGCAGGAGATCCTAAGAAACTCTTTCCTATCCATATGAAATCTTATCCATATGAATACCAATGGAATGTGATGTATGTCGTGATTGAAGTGGAAGTTCTTGAATGATTCTAGGATAAAATTATACACAATTTTATTATAGGACACAATGATTTTATTCAATACTTTTTGAAGCATTTAAATAATCACATTCATTAAATGGAGGCATAATGAAATACCTAAAATTGGCGTCACATAGTATAGAGATGCCATTTTTTTCTGCCAGGACTGGGATTAGATCTCATGATCTGGGTAACTCTGTTGCATTGTGTGGGAAGCTCACCCCCTTGAAATCAAGAAATTCAAGTCTTTTCTTTAGGCCTGATATCGATCCTTAGCACTAGAAAACATCCTATTCATGTACATTTTAAATATATGATTTATATTTACATCCGTAGGTTGACTCCATATCACATTCAGTGAAGTTATTCATTTTATTTTTGTTTTATCCATGTATTGACCGTTTATTTTATGGCACATAGAACATTGATTACATAAGATATAGGTCTGCATGTGTGTTCCATTTTATACCTGACACCCAGGACTTTCACAGAAAAGGAAAAAAATGTGTCAGCTTCTTACTCCATGATTCATTGTTTGGGAGTGCTGGCATCTGAACTCATGGCCTGCAGAGACAAATTCATGAATGGGTGAGTATCAGCATGCCATCCTGGGGCAGTTCTCAGGACCTGAGATCGAGCCCCAAGGGTTGACAAAACAAGAAGAGATTGAAACGCAGATGGTAGCACGCTAATATATGTATATATATTTATAGAGTGCCAGAGATGTCTATCCATTATTTAGTTTTATAGACTATATTCCTACAAATTCTGGGGTATTTATTATGCCTCCATGTCATTAATGTTATCATTTTCATCCTTAATAAATCTTTAATTAAATCAGTGTCCTGAAATTATTGTGTCCCTGTAAGATATAGTATTCTTTTAATGTCTCATAAGATATTAAATAAAACCAATCAGCCTACTGAAATCATGATGCCTAATTTTATAAAAGTATCATTCATGAGTAACTCATTGAACTCTGACATTGATAACATTCCATCATTATTCCTATGGATGGGAACTAGTCTCTTTGGATCTCTCTCCTTCTAGAAGTGGAATGTCTGAGATTCGAAATCTAGGCCTCTGTTGCCATGTAGGACTATGGCTTCCCCAATAGCCCGCAATTAAAAAAAATATTTAGCTCCCTAGTTTGCCATTCATGCCATTTTTTTCTGCCAGACCTGGGATTTGAACTCAAAGTCTGAGTAATTATGCAGCATTGTGGGGGAAGGGGACTCTGACCATGCTTGAAGACAAGAAACTCAGGCCTGTTCCCTAGGTCTGAATTCAAGCCTCAGTCCTGGAAACATACTCCTTATATATATTTTAAAGATAGGATTTATACTTCCATACAGATATTCAGTCCATATCGTGTTTGGTGAGGTTATTCATTTTATTTCTTGTTTTATTCATTTATTTACCATTTACTTTATTGACTCTGTTGACACATCTACCATTTATTACATTGTTTACATCATATCACACAGCATCCAGATTTGTAGATATGTTCTCTCTCCATCATGCCTGACACCCAGGAATTTCCCAGAAAAGGAATACATGTGTCACACTTGGTTTCTTACACCAAGATTAAATTTTTGGCAGTGCTGGGATCTGAACTCAGGGCCTAGCAGGAACAATTCATGCATGGATAAGTCTGAGCACAGCAGCCTCTAGCCAATGAAGCTGTCAGGAGGTTCCCAGGTGCTGAGATCCAGTCCCAGGTTTGGCCAAAATAGTGATACATGGATAGGCAGATGGTGGTATACAAATAAATATATATTGGTAAAGAGTGCTAGAGCCATCTATCTATAATTGAATGACACCTACTACATTCCTATCAACTCTTAGGGATTTATTATACTGCCATTGAAGGAATATTATTCTTTTCATGCATATACTATTCATTATAATCAATCAGCACCCTAGATTTATTGCATCCAATTTCAGACTAGATCAATGCACAAACTGCTCTTTCAATTGGTATTCCTATGCATAGGGATGAGTGATCTGCTGCCAATGGTAGGTGTCAGGACCGGGATTTGAAACCCAGGCTTATGTTGACAGGTTGGCTAATGGTTCCCTGATAGCCCACCAACCTTCAGCAATGGCAAGTCATGTCCATTTTGCGCCTTGTCATTCAGACCCACGGTGCAAAGAAAAAAACGTAAAACCCCCAGCCCTCTGAAGCTCGCCACTTTTTGTGGTATCCTACTTTTTTTTTCTTCCTGCAAGCCCTCAGGGCCTAGGATTGCAGGATCGGCTATGTGTCCTGAGGCTGCACCCAGCCTAGGGTGATGGAAGCTGAATCAGAGTTGCCACAACCTGAATTCAAGCCCCGTGGTTGGAAAAATAAAGAATAAATAAAAAATTAACTAATTATTTAACTAAGTTAAAAAGAAATAAACCTCTCTGGTTTGGAATTTCTGCCAGTTTTCTTCACTAGCTTGGGAAGGGTCTTGGTATATTTGTAGCCATGTGAGGGAAGGTGCAGAGTTGCCACTACTTGAGTTCAAACCCCGTGCCAAGCCCAAAATAAAAAAAAAAAGTCACTGAGTTTGGCAGGGGGTAGTTGTGGAGATGGGAGTGAAGGGATGATAGTGGGAAAACAAAGGAGGAGGCAACAATACTCAATAGGAAATGTACTCATTACCTTGCTCATCTAACTGTGATCCCTCTGAACAACATTTTTACAATTAAAAACGCACAAAAAGAAACAATGTAGTGCTCAGAGAAGAACTTTGGGGTAAGGGAAGGAAGTCTGTATAGCTGTACAAAATTCTACACTGCCTTTTTTTAATGTTCTGTATGGAACTGAATGAACATAACTGCATTCATTAAAAAAAAATTAAGGCACTCTCTTGGAAATGGGGCTAGTATTTCTGCCATTGCGGTGATTTGATCTCATCGTCCAAGTAACTCATTTGCACCATGGGTGAAGTCGAAGCTCACTCTCCTTGAGGAAAAGAAATTCAGGCTAGTGTTCCCAGGGCCCAAATGAAGGCCCTACAATGGAAAAAACAATTCTATACATGTGTAATAGAAGATATATACTTACATATGTATGTTTATTACATATTATTGTTTTTATTATTGATTTTGTATTTTCTTTTTTATTTGATTCATTTATTATATTTAGTATTATTATACACATGATATTTAGTGCATGTTTTACATCTATTATAAAATTATTCACAATAATTTAGGACATTGTCTCATTTTCATTAATACTTAATTAACTGTTGAAACATGATACTGTGATATACCTATCACAGTCTTCACATGTTTAGAGTTTCTCCCACAGATGTGCTTTTTCTTCTTTATCTTTGGACACCTTCCTATGGGGATTTCTTTAGATGATTTTTAATCAGAGGCCTTTTCTTGAGGTTAGGCAAGTTGAGGGATAAAATTGTAAGGGTGGGGCTAGAAATATGACTTAGTGGTAAGGAGCTCTCTCAGCATGCATGAATGCAATGGTTTGAATCCTCAGTGCCAAAAACTCAGAAAAACCCAGAAGCTGTGGAGTGGCTCGAGTGGTAGAGCTCTAGTCTTGAGGAAAAGAAGCTCAGAGACAGTACCCAGGCCCTAAGATCAAGCCCCAGGACTTTCTTTCAAAAACAATAGGCTAGATGGTGATGGCTCACACCTTGAAACCTAGCTTCTCAGGAGAGTGAGAGCTAAAGACCACAGTTCAAAGACAGGCTTATCAAGGAAAGCCTGTTAGACTCTTTTCTCCAATGAACCACCAAAAGACCCCACGTGGCACTGTGGCTCAAGTAGTACTATTTGCCTTGAGCTGAAGGGCTCAGGGACAGTGCCAGGCTTCAGTTTGAGACATACACCAGGAAAAAATTGAGGGTTAATCAAAATAATTTTCCTATTTGCTAATTATGAGAATATTCTCTGGAAAATGAATGCTGATGTACACCAGAATTGTGGTCAGAGCTCAAGGTTCAAGTTTAGCAGATCTATATGCCCAGCCTCTCAGACTCTAGCATTTAAACCTTGTGTGCAACAAGGTTCTGAAAGGTCCAATGTTGAAAGGGTTAATATGCTCCCCAAGCCCTTTGTGATAAGTAGTTGACTAGTATTGACAGTGTCATTACAGTTCTGAACCTAGCAGAGCACCAGTAGCTCACACCCATCAACCTAGCTTAGGAGTCTGCGGTCTCAGGATTACAGTGTGAAGCCATCTGGAGTAGGAAATTCTGACACTCTGACTTCCACTTCTGAAAGGTTAGATGTTCAAGATATTCCTGGGCTTTCCTTGGTGATGAGAAGTTACTTGCACTCTAAATATTCTTAGAGTTCTTGAGCTATAGAAGCAGGAAAGGAACAATATTGACCCATCTTGGGTTCAAACGCAGTTCTAAGGATCCAAGACCTAGCCCTGTTAGTACTGTATTTAAAGGACAGAAAACAATTGTTAAAACCAGGCTATTTGAAGAGACCCAGACCTGCAGGATTAGGAGGCAGAATGTACACACTCATCAGGGAAATAAGCTGCAAAACCACTTCATTAATTCCAGGCACAGCCAGCAATGGTGGGGGAGGAGGGGCTGAGGAGAGGGGAAAATTGAAACTTGAAACATTTGTTAGAGTTACACCAGGGTCAGGCTTTTCTCAGCCTCTTCAAATAATGACAAATTAACCTTCCTACCTCAGGTGAAGGGAGCCTCAAGCTATCTTTAGGTTACCAATAGAGAGCCAGTTTAGTGTGTGTATGTGTGGGGGAGGAACAGAGTTGAAAACCCTGCTCTCTGGTCTTAAGGAGTGGGTTTTTCACTCACTCTCCATCTGTCAGATTTGAAGGCCTTTCTTCTACCCCGGTGAGTCCATTCTCCTCCCTTCATTCTGCACATCATTAATGCCAATCCCCGGTCCAATGAGAGGCAGGGCTGTTTCTCTTCTGCCTCCAAGCACCTTAGTTAGAACATGGCTCTGCCCTGTTGGCTCTGGGGCCCTCAGCTGCCTGAGAAGTGGGACATAGACAGTCTTAGTGCTCTGTGGTTGTGTGAAGGCAATGCTCGTATCCTGGCACACTACAGAAGGCCTGATGAATGCTAATTTTTCCCTTGTTCCCTCCTGACATCCAAGACCAGTTTCATCTATCATCTTTGTATCTGTCTGCCTATCTATCTATCTATCTATCTATCTATCTATCTATCTATCTATCTATCTATCTATCTATCTATCTATCTATCTATCTATCTATCTATCTACCTACCTACCTACCTACCTGCCTACCTACCTATCTCTTTGCCAGTTCTTTGGTTGAACTCAAGGCCTGGGTACTGTTTCTAGCACTCTAACACTTGAGACATAGCACCAATTCTGGCTTTTTCTGTGTATGTACTACTGAGGAATCAAACCTAGGGCTTCTTGCATGCTAGGCAAACACTCTCTCACTAATCCATATTCCCAGCCCCCTCATCATTTTTTAATGGTAGTTTTCACATAAGTATAATTCCATTTTAAGTCCCCAAGTTAATTTTTCTGAATACCTGTTATAACTACGAATCTTGACCTTCTCTTCACCTGCCTGATTTGTGATTGTAGGTAAGGCACTGATGCAATACTTGGCCTTCTCTCTTTGAATTTTTTTGTGGTCATCCCAGAGCCTAAACTCTGGGCCCTTTGTCTTCCTTTGTTGTTTTACTCAAGGCTGAGGCTCTACCACTGCCATAGCTCCACTTCCAGCAATCTGGTGAATAATTGGACATAAGTGACTCCCAGGCTTTCCCGCTTGGCATGTATTTCCTGCTCGGCTTTCTCTCTCAAAGCTGGAGCTCTAACCTCTGGGCCACTGCTCCACTACTGGTATTCTGGTGGTTTATTGGCGACAAGAGGCTCACAGACTTCCTGTTCAGGCTGGCTTTGGGCAGCAAGCACCTGACGAGGATTCAAGAGGCTTTCCTCAGGCATTCGCCTAGGAATCACTCCACACAAACATTTGGTCTAAATCTTGAGAGGTACTAGAGAAAAACAGAAACAGGAAGATGCTTCTAGTGAGTTCTAGAACTTAAGGTTGGACACAAAACACTCATAATTATTAGGTCATTTTGTAGGCAAAAGGAGCTATGCAGACTGTATGAGGATTGCTCCAGCTTTCGATTCACTCATCCTGAGACAGTAAATTCACTGCAGCTCAATTCACTACAGTACAGGCATGTCCTGTGGACATTTGCTCCCAAATCCTGGGACACTCATTTCTCACTTTTTGCTGCAAACCTGTTACCAGTGGAGAAGATGAGGAGAGAAAATCGTTCTCAGAGAAAGCAGCTATAAAGAACATTGGGTAGTTAACTTATAAATTCAAAGCATTGGAGTGAACCAGTTAAGAAGTCAGATTGTCCAGAGTGAAAAATGAAGAAGGAAAGAAAGGGAGGTGCCAGTGCCTGCTGACTGTAATCCCAGCTCCTGAGGAGGCTGTGATGTAGAGAACCTTAGTTTTAATCCAGCCAGCATTGGAAAGTCCATGACACTGTTATTTCTAAAAGATCGCAGAAAAGCCCAGATCTGGGGCTGTGACTGAAGTTTAATGCAATACCGTTGAGCAAAAGCAGCTCTGGGACAATACCTAGGCTCATAATCCAACCCCAGGACCTGCCCCACTAAAAGGACCTGTACCTCCATATCTTTGTGTATGTATGGATGTTTTCCTTTAGGTGAAGGTCCAGAGTAGTTATGATGAATTGCACCAAACTAGGAAATTTTTTTAATACAATGATTTCATAGCATAGAGAGTGCTTTCAAAACAGTGCATGTTCAGGGGCTCCCCTCACTGTTCCCAGTGTAGCCTGAGGGTTTCTCCCCACCCCGTGCTGCAGGAAGAAGTCTCACCCATTGTCTGAACAGGCAAAAAAGGCCTCACTCCTGTACAGCTCTGTAGCAAACAACTCCATCCGGGCCAATTACTGAGGAAGAGTGTGTGTGGGCTCTGAAGGCCAGGAGAAAAAGGTCTCTTTGTACTCCAAGCTATCTCTCTCCCCAGTTCTCTGTTTTGAGAGGATGCCATCATTTGTGCTACCTCCCTTGGCAGGCCAAGTTCCCTGCACTTATCCTGTCTTTGTGCGACTATATTCCGGTGTTCAGATACAGTATTCAATATAATTCAGGCGTCTTTCTGGCAGAAAACTAGGGCATTGAACCTAATGAAATGTTTCATTGCTGGTGATGATGGGCCTGTGATGCCTCTCCTAGGTTTCCGGAAGCTTGGGAAATCCAAGCACATGTCTGATATCACAAAGCTTCCTGTCATCTAGGGCTGGTGAAGCTCATCAGGGTTTGAAACCTTTGACCTCTCCTAGTTGGGCCCTAGGTGGCTAGGTTTTGGGGTTGAACACAGGGCCTGGGGGCTTAAATGTGCTCAGTGCAGAAGCCCAGTGCTTTACCATTCTGTGTCACAGCTTCACTTCTGGTGTGTGTGTGTGTGTGTGTGTGTGTGTGTGTGTGTGTGTGTGTGTGTGTGTGTGTGTTTGTCCCTCTGTGTGTGTGTGTCCCTGTGTGTGTCCCTGTGTGTGTATCTGTGTGTGTATGTGTCCCTGCGTGTGAGTGCATACACCAGTCCAGGAGATTGAACTCAGAATTTTACCTAGTTTTTCTTGTACAAGTATAGCCCTCTCCAACTTGACCCACAGAGCCACGTCAGGCTATTTTCTAGCGAGGTGGTCCTGAGAAATCAATCCTGGGGTTTCATATATGCAAAGCGCTCTATCTATAAGGCACATTCCCAGCCCTCTACTTCAGGTTTGTTAATTTGTATCTGTCTTTTTGTTGTTGTTGTTGGTTGTAGGAGTTGAAATCTGGGCCTTGGTGTTTTCCCTGAGCTCTTCAGCTCAAGTCTGGTGCTCTAACACTTGAGCCTCAGAGCCAGTTTAAGTTTTCTGGTGGTTGATTGGAGTTAAGTGTCTCAAGGCTTTCCTGCTCAGGCTAGCTTTGAACCATGCTCCTCAGATCTCATCCTCCTGAGTACCTAGGATGACAGACATGAGCCAAAAATACCAAGCTTCCACTTCAGGTTTCCTAGTGGTCAATTGGAGATAATAGTTTAATGGGAGCTTTTGTGTTTGGGATAGTTTGAAACCCAGGTCCTCAGATCTCAGCTTCCTGAGAAGGCAGGATGACAGATGTCAGCTATAGACCCCTAGGTCATGGCACTCTTCTGCAAGTGGGTCCGTGGCTCCACGTGGTGGAATGCTATCCATGTGCCCAAGAAGTAAGAGTGAGTGACTAGGCCCTGACTGACAAAAAGCAGAACAAAACAATTGTCTGCAGGAGACAACTCACTGGTCTTCAGAAATACATAATTTTGTCCCTGCCATGGAGACGTATCTGAGCCTCAAAGTTCTTGTCTGTATAATCATCTCAGTGTGTAGCTCTTACAAGGACCCAATGAAAGAATACATTGTGAGAAGGACACAGCACATCGCACTCTTCGCATGACTCAGCACACAGCATCCTGTGAAAGACTCAGCATATAGCTCCTTGTGCAAGACTCAGCAGAGAGCACCCTATGAAGGACTCAGTACATAGCTCTATTCCACATGCTGTCATTATAATTAGATTGCCTTCATCAGTATTACCATTCTTTGAGGAACATTTCACAAACCACACAAATTCACATCTATAGTTTAGTGGGGTGTTTTTATTTGGGGGGCTTACCCATGGCGCTTGAACTGAAAGCATGGGGATACTGTTCTATTAACATTTGCTCAAGGCTAGAGTTCTACCACTTGGAGCCACATTTCAAAGAGTATCACAGACTTCCTGCCAGGACTTGGTTTTAAAGCCCCAGCAGCTAGGTTGATGGGGGGTAAGCCAGCAGCATCTGGTTCCGTGCAGCCGGGTTGTTGCAGTTTACATCTGGTTAAGTCAGGTTAGGTGGCAGCTGTTAGCACTAGACTCCTAATTTGCTCTGTGATGAGGTATTTGAAGTCCTGTCCTTCTATCATTGCAGTTAAAACATTCTATCTTTTTTGGCAGCAGTCCTGGGGCTTGAGTAAGGGCTTAGACACTGTCCCTAAGCGTTTGTGCTCCAGGCTAGCACTCAATTGATTGAAAGCTAGCAGACCTTCTGGATTTTATGTTTATGTGGCACGGAGTAATTCAACCCAGGGCTTCGTGCTTACTAGGCGAGCACTCAACCACTGAGCGCCAGGAGTGAACGAGGTATAAATAAATAGAGATGTCTGTATATAAATATTATATACACCAAAAGAGAGATGTCTGTATATTATTAAATTATAGATGATATTACAAGCAATTATTAGGTATTCAATTATGTCTCCATTTAATGATGTGTCCCAGTTGAACAATTAATAAAGCATTAATGAATAATTACTCAATATCCTGTTGTTGTTTATCATATATATACATACATACATATTATTACATATTTTATAGAATGAGACAGATGTTTGTATATAATTAAATTATATATACATCATGTGTTACTACCAATTATTAGGTATTTTATTATGTCTCCATGCAATTTTTATTCTGTTATTGCTTAGTAAAATATTAAACTTAATCCTCATCCTATAATTATTGCATCTAATTTTATCCTAGAATGATTACCTAATTCAATCTGTTTATCATTAATTTTTGTGACAATTATTCCACATATGACATTTATTACCTTTATGACATCCTATTACATACCATATAGATTCACATACGAATTATACATCCTACCTATCACCGATTATTTTCAAAGAAAAGAAAACATGTGTCACACTCGGCTTCTCACTCCACAATTACATTTTTGGCAGTTCTGGGATCTAAACTCAGGGCCAAGAACGCTCAATTCTTGAATGGGTGACTGCCAGCACAGCAGCCTCTAGCCAATTCAGCTGCCAGGCAGTTGCCAGACCCTGAGATCGAGTCCTGTATGTTGACCCCATATTGCGCTTAGAATAGTTATTCATTTTATTTTTTGTTTCATTCATTTTTTAACCATTTATTTTCTTGACCATTATTACAAATAGAATATTTATTACATTTATTACATAGCATATAGATTTGCCTATGTATGAAACTTCACACCTGACACCCAGGACATTCTCAGAGAAAGAAAGCATGTGTCACCATCGGCTTCTTACTCCATGATTCAATTTTTGTGAGTGCTAGCATATGAACTCACAGCCTACAAGTCCCAAATCATGAATGGGTCAGTGTCAGAACGCGAGCCTGGGGCATATGGAGCTGACAAACAGATCCCAGCACCTGAGATTGAGCCCCAGGGGTTGACAAAACAAGAACAGATTGAAATGCAGATGGTAGTACACAAAAAATATAGATCTTTAAAGAGTGCCAGAGATGTCTATACATTCTTCATTTATATAAAGTACATTCCTACCAATTGTTGGGTATTTATTATGCCTCCATGTAATTAATAGTATTGTTTTCATCTTTAATAAAATATTAATTAAATCAACTACACTCCTGAAACTATTGTGACCATGTAATTAATAGTATTCTTTTAATGTGTCAAAAACTATTCATTAAAATCCAACGGCCTCCTAAAATCACTCTGTTTAATTTTATAGTAGTGTCATTCAGGAACAACCAATTCAACCTTGATATCCATAACCTTCCATCGGTATTCTTATGAATAGGAACGAGACTCTTAGGATTTCCCTCCATTGATAGGGGTCAGGACTGAGCTTCAAACACAGGGCTTATGTTGCTGTGTTGGCCTATGGCTTGCCTGGTTGCCCTCCAGCCTTCAGCAATGCCAAATTACAAACACTTTTCAGCCATGTTATTCAGACCCAGTATGGTCACCTTGAAAAGAAAACAAATGTAAAACTTGCAGCCATCTTCAAGTTGCTGGGGTTTTTGCTGTGTCGTTTTATTTATTTATTTTTTCCTGTCAGCCTTTGACGCCCAGAAACCCAGATTTGGCTACGGTTCCAATGGCTTCAACCGAGCCTAGAGTGATAAAAGCTGAGGGAGAATTGCCACACCTTAAGTTCAAGCCCTGTGCTTGACAAATTAAAAATATATACATATATACACACATACATATATGCATGTATGTATACATGCATACATATGTACATACATTAAAAATACTTAAAAATTATGAGGCGCCTTGGCTTGGAATTCACATCTTTTTTTCTGAGGGGCCTGGGGTTTGAACTCAGGGCTGGGTAAATCTGCAGCACTGTTGGGGAAGGGAATGCTCATGATGCTAGAAGACAAGAAATTCAGGCCTGTTCCCAGGGGCTGAATTCAAGGCCCAGAACTTGAAAAAAAATAATATTTGTATACATTTTAAATACATTATTTATATTTACATACACATGTTTACTGCATATTTTGTAGTTAGTGTAATTATTCATTTTGTGTTTTATTTCTTTCTTATGTATTTTAGAGAGTATGATTACATGTATAATATTTTTTACATCCTATTACATAGGTATGCCTATGTATTATACATCATTCCTGAGACCGAGGACTTTCTCTGATAAGAAAAATAAGTGGGACAATGGGCTTCTTCCACCAGAATTAAGTTTTTGATAGTTCTGTGATTGGAACTCTGGGCCTAGAAGGCTCACTTCATGAATGGATCAATGTTAGAAGACAAGTGAAGTTGTTGAGCAAATTTGAGGACCTGAGGTCAAGCCCTAGGAATGGTCAATGTGTAAACAGTTAGATGTGTAGCTTACAGTGTATGTGTGTATTTACATATTTATATGCATCTATAAATAAATTTATAGAGAAATACAGATAGACATTTATGTAGATTCTAGTGTATAACACTATATAAAGAGTGATGTACATACCTTATTTTTATATATTATATTACTACCATTTATTTGGTCTAATATTATGTCTTTATTAATTAATCACAGAAGGAGACTTAATAAAGTACAAATTAAATTAATCAATGACCTATATTTATTGCACGCAAGCTTATACTAGAATGACCAGCTAAATAATAATTTAATTAGTACATGCCACACATTCTATTATTGTTCCTATAGAGAGGAACAATTTCTCTAGAATCTTCAGCCGTATTTAGGTGGCAGTCCTAGGATCAAACTCAGGGCCTAGGTGTCTGGGTTGAGCTCAGGCTTCACTGACAACCCACCAGCCTTCAGCCATGCAAGGTCATGTACAATTTTCAAGCCGAGTCATTGAGACTCAGGATGGTTACAGTGCAAAGGAAACAAAGGTAAAACTGTTGTGTAAAACTTCCTGGTTTTTCCTCCCCATCTTGGTTTGTTTGTTTATTTGTTTTTTTGCCAGAGCTGGGAGTTGAACTCGGGTCCTAGGATCCCTGAATCATCTGTGGGTATAACAGCTGCACCCCAGCCTAGGGTAATCAAGGCTGAGGCAGAGTTGTGACGACCTGTGTTAAGTCACATGCCTTCTCCTCACAAAAGTTAAGTTCCTGGCTAGGAATTTGCACCATTTTATCTGCCATACCTGGGATTTGAACTCAGGAACTGGGTAACTCTATTGTGCTCTGGATGAAGTGGAAGCTAACCTCCTGGAAGAAAAAAAATCAGGAGCATTTCCCAGGTTGTGAATTCCATCCCCAGAACTGGCAAAAATAATATTTATATACACGTATAGTATATATCATATATATGTATTTGCATAGATATTACATATTTTACCTAGGACATAATATTTCCACAGAAAGGAAAACAGGTCAACATTGGCTTCATACTCCACCTATTGCCTTCAGCACGGCTGGGATTTGAACTCAGGGCCTGGAATGCCCAATTAATCAAGGGGTCAATGTAAGCACAGAAGCCTCAAACACATTCACTGCCAGGAAGTTCTCAGGACCTGAGTTCTAGCCCCAGTAGTGGCCAATATGTAAATAGATAGATATATAAATTGCTGCAAATACATATATATATATATATATGTATCTATGTATATAGATACATATATATACATATATATAGAGAGAGATGTATATGTATATTCCACTGTATATTTAAATATATAAATATACTTATAGAATGTGAGATGTCTTTATATAATTAAATTACATGTAATATATTAGTAATAATTATTAGCTATTAAATTAAGCCTCCATTTAGTGATGTATCATAAATCAAGGTACAATAAAGTGCTTCCTTGTGTAAAAGGAGTTCAGGGACAATGTCTAAGCTCATAGTTGAAGCCTCAGGACCTGCACCAAAAAAAAAAAGAGCCATTAACTCCATTTGTGTTTGTATGCATATATTTCTATCATTGAACATTCAGGTCGGTATGAAGAAAGGCACCCAGCCAAGAAATTTGCTTTGAATAGGATGATGCCATAGCATAGAGAGTGCTTTCAAGACAGTGCATGTTCCTAGTAAAAATAAATTAAGACCCTGGATTGGAATTTGCATCATTTTTCTGGCAGGCCTGGGATTTGAACTCAGGGACTGGGTAACTCTGTGGCACTGTGGGGGAGGGGAAGCTCACATTCTTTGAAGACAAGAATTTCAGACCAGTTTCCAGGACCTGAATTCAAACCCCAGCACTGGAAAAAATAATATTCATACATTAGATCTGTTTACACACATGGGTTTACTCCATATGACATTTATTACCCTTATTTATTTTTTATTTATTTTATTTAGTATTAATAAATATATAACATTTATTTCATTTATTACATCTTATCACATGGATTAATTTGCATATGGATTATACATCATACTGAGACACCGACTTTCACAGAGAAGAAAAAATGGGTCAAAATTGGTTTCTGACTCTAGAAATAAAATTTGGGGCATGCTGGGATTTGAACTCACAGCCCACAATACCCAATTCATGAATGGATCAGGTGTAGAACAAAAGCCTTTGGCAAACTGAACTGCCAGCCAGTTCTGAGGACCTGTGATCAAGCAATTGTAATGGCGGATAAATAGATCGATTTATCAATAGATAGATAGATAGATGTGTAGTTTGCTATATATATGAGACAATGTGAGGATATTAATTTATATATATTATGAATTATTGGTTATTAAATAATGCCCCATTTAATGAATTATCATGGTTGAATACTTATTAAAGCATTAATGTAAAAGTAGTGAGTATTTCTTAATTGGGAGAATCATACCATGGTGCTAGAATGGAAGACATTATTCAATATTTTTGTGTGGCATTCTATAAGAGAATCATGAAATAACTGCAAATTTAATTGTTACTTTTATAACATTCCATTAAGCATTCCCATGGATAGGAATGATTTTCTCAAGATCTCCCACAATTTGTAGGTGGCAGTCCTGGTATTTGAACTCCAGTCCCGGGTAGTTTACTTCGAAATACAAACCATTAGAATGACATATTGTCACGATGAAAGAAAAGAATGAGAAGAAAAAAGCCCAGGTGTCAGTGGATCCTGCCTGAAATCCTAGCTCTTCAGGAGGCTAAGAAGTAGAGAATGGCAGTTTGAATTCAGCCAGGAGAGGAATGTCCACAGCACTCTTATTTCTGAGGGATCACAGGAATAAAAAATCACCATGAATGGGGCTATGGCTCAAAGGCATACCGATACCCTTCAGCAACATAACTCACGGACAGTGCTTAGGCTCATTATGCAACCCCTGGACCTGCCCCCCCCAAAGCCAGTAACAACATGTCTCCCCATGTATGTATGCATGTATTTCTATGGGTGTATGTCCAGAGTCCATATGATGAAAGGCATCCAGCTAGAAAATTTGCTTTGAATAGAATGATTTCATAGCACAGACAGTGCTTCAAGATAGTGCATGTTCCGGGGCTCCCCTCACTGTAGCCTGAGGTTTTCTCCGCACCCGGGACTGCTGGAGGAAGTCTGCCTCATTGTTGGAACAGGCAGACAAAAGGCCTCACTCCTGTACAGCTGTGTAACAAAAAACTCATTCTAGGCCAATTAGTGAGGAGAAGTGTGGGTGAGCTCTGAAGGCCAGGAGAAAAAGGTCTCTTTGTACCTCAAGCTATCTCTCTCCCCAGTGCTCTGTTTTGACAGGAAGCCTTCATTTGTGCCACCTCCTGTGGCCGACCAAGTTCCCTGCACTTATCCTTTCTTTGTTAGACTATGTTCGAGTGTTGAAATAACCTGCTACAATTAATTCAAGGGTCCTTCTGGCAGAAAACTAGGGAGCTGAACCTAATAAAATGATTCATTATTGGCAATGGCGCCTCCCTAGGTTTCTGGAAGCTTGCTAAATCTAAGCACATGGATAATATCACAAGGCTTCCTGTCATCTAGGGCTGGTGAAGCTCATCAGGTTTTGAAACATTTGACCAATCCAAGTTGAGCCCTGGGTGGCTAGGTTTCAGAGTTGAACACAGGACTTGGGTGCTGACCATGAGCTCAGAGCAGAAGCTCAGGGCTTTACCATTTGATGTCACAGTTTCACTTCTGGTATCTGTGTGTGTGTGTGTGTGTGTGTGTGTGTGTGTGTGTGTGTGTGTGTGTTTGTGTGTGTGTCTGTGTGTCTGTGTGTGTCTGTGTCTGTGTCTGTGTCTGTGTATGCATGCACGCACATGTGCACACACATGTATGTGTGTTCATAAACTTGTCCTGGAGCCTGAACTCAGGAACTGAGCACTGTACCTGAGTTTCTCCTATACAAGGATAGCACTCTACCACTTTAGCCACACAGCCTCTTCAGGTTTTTTTCTAGTGATGTGATACTAAGTAATCAAACCCAGGGATTCAGACATGTAAAGTACTCTGCTCTTAAGACACATTCCCAGCACTCCAATTAATGGTTCTTTCTTTCTGTTCTTGTTAGTTGGAGGAATTGAAATCTAGGCCTGGGTGCTGTCCTTGAGCCCTTCAGCTAAGGCCAATTGCTCTACCACTTGAGCTACAGCACCCCTTGAGGTTTTTGGTAGGTCACTGGAGAGAAGTGTCTCAAGGAATTTCCTGCCAAGGCTGGCTTTGGACCGTGATCCTCAGCTCTCAGCCTCCTGAGTACCTAGGATGACAGGCGCGAGTCAGCAATGCCAATCTTCCACTTCAAATTTCTACATGGTGAATAGGAGATAAAAGTCTCACAGGACCTTTTGTGTCTGAGATAGTTTTGAACCCAGATTGTCAGATCTCAGCTTTCTGAGTAGGCACGTTGAGAGACCTCAGCTACTTCATGCCTAGACAATAAAACTGTGTTTCAAGGGGGTCCATGGATCCACGTGGTAGGGTGATATCCATGATCCCAACGGGTAAATGTCAGTGGCTAGGCCCTGAGTTCAAGGTTTATGACCGAGAAACGTAAAACAAAACAATTATCTGCAGGAGACAACTCACTGGATTTCAGTACATACAAAATTTTGGTCCTGACATGGGGACATATCTGAGCCACAAGTTTCTCATCTGCACAATCATCTTACTTGTGGAGCTCTTACAAGAACCAGAAGAAAAAATGCAACCCGTTAAATAATCAGCACACAACAACTCATGAAGTACTCTGCACATCGCTGTATCTCACACACTGTCATTAGAAGTAGGGTGCTTTCATCAGCATCACCATTCTTTCAGAAACACATCACAAACAGTCCAAATTTAGATTTTAGAGGGGTGAGTTTTTTTTAGGGGGGGAGTCAGCCACGGGGATTGCAGTGAAAGATTGGAGGTACTGTCCTATGACAGTTCTAGCTCAAGGCTAGAACTCTACCACTTTGAGCCACAGCTCAGAGTTTCACACTTTCTGCCAGGGCTGGGTTTTAAACCCACCAGTGTCAGATCTCAGCCCCAGAGTATCTTGGATGACATGGGTGAGTGAGCCAGCAGCATCTGGTTGCGTGGAATTGGGTTGCAGCGGTTTACCTCTGGCTAAGTCATGTTAGATGGCAGCTGTCAGCACTAGACTCCCAGCTTGATCTGTGATGACGTATTTGCAGTGCTATCATTATATTGTTGCAGTCAGAACATTCTATCTTTTCTGTTTTTGGTGCCAGTCCTGGGACTTGAGTAAGGGTGTAGACACAGTCCCTAAGCTTTTATGCTCAAAGCTAGTGATCGGCTTCTTGAGTGACAGCAGGACTTCTGGATTTTTCTATGCACATGGTAGTGAAGAATTGAACCCAGGACTTTGTATGTACTAGGCAAGCACTCTACCACTGAGCCCCAGTAGTGACAAGTGTATAAACAGATAAATATGTAGATTGGTAGGTAGGTAGGTAGATAGATAGATAGATAGATAGATAGATAGATAGATAGATAGATAGATAGATAGATAGATAGATAGATAGATAGATAGATAGATAGATAGATAGATAAATAGATAGATAGATAGAGACCAAGAGAGATGTAGATGAATATAACGAGAGATGTCTATATATTACGAAATTGCATACACGATACTACTACCAATTATTGGCAATTAAATTATTCTTTCCTTTTTTATCATGATTGAATACATAATGAAGTATTAATTGAGAATTTGTCAGTGTAGTATAATTGTTGTATATAATTTTATAATATAATCCTACACTAACTACTAATTTAATTGTTACTTTTACAACATTCCATTTGTACAGATGTATATTAGAAAGCATTTCTTAGAATCTCCCACCATTCATTTGTGGCAGTCGTGAGATTCGACCTCCAGGCCTAAGTTGCTGGTTTTGGCTTGGCTTCCCTAATAGCCCACCAAACATCAGCAATGTAAGGTCATGTACACTTTCTGGGCATTGTCATTTAGACCCAGTATGGTCACAATACAAAGGAAAAAAAAGTAAAGTAAAACCACCTGCTTGAACTTCTTAGTTTTATCCTTCTCCTTTCTATTTTTTTTGCCAGCCCCGAGATTTGTTCTCAGGTCCTAGGCTCCCAGGTTCGGCTGTGACAGAGACTCCAAGACCTGAGTTCAAGCGTGGTGCATGGCACAAAACAAAATAATAATAATAATGATCTGGCTTGGAATTTTCACCATTTTCTGGCAGGTCTGGGATTTGAACTCAGAGTCTGGGTAACTCTGTGGCACTATGGGTGAAGGGGAAGGTCACCGTCCTTGAAGACAAGAAATTCAGACAAGTTCTCAGGGCCTGAATTGAAGCCCCAGCACTGGAAAAAATAATACTCATATATGAGATGTATTTACATACATGGGTTTACTCCATATGACATTTATTACCCTTAGTTATTTAGTATTATTACACATATAACATTTATTTTATTACATCATATCACATATACTGAGACCCAGGACTTTCACAGAGAAGGGAATAAAGCTGTCAAAACTGGCTTCTTACTCCACGAATAAATTTTTGGCCATGCTGGGATTTCAACTCACGGCCTACAATGCCCAATCCATAAATAGGGTCAGAGTCTTAGCACATCAGCTTCCGGCAAACTGAGCTACCAGGAAGTTCTGAGGACCTGTGATCAAGCCACAGTAGTGCCATATATATATGTGTGTGTGTGTGTGTGTGTGTGGGTGTGTGTGTGTGTATACACACATATATATATGCAGACAGAGGGAATATGAGGATATTATTATATCATATATATTATTACCAATTATTGGTTATTAAGTTATGCTTCCATTTAATGAAGTATCATCATTAAATACTTATAAAAGCATTAATAAAAACAATCAATATCCGTAATCATACTAGATATGATACTATAATGGAAAATATAAATTCAATAATTTTTGTGTGGCATTCTAAAATAGAATCATGAATTAATTGCAAATTTAATTATTACTTTTGTAACATTCCATTAGCATTCACATGAATAGGAATGAGTTTGTCAGGATCTCCCTCCATTTGTGGGTGGCAGTTCTAGCATTCGAATTCCACGCCTGGGAAGTTTACTTCGATGTAAACCATCGGAATGACATTGTGAAGATTTCAAATTGTCACGAAAAAAAGAACAAAAGAAGAAAAGAAAGTCAGGTTATCAGTGGCTCCTGCCTCTAATCCTAGCTCCTCAGGAGGCTGAGATGCCAATTTGAATTCAGCCTGGGTAGGAAAGTCCGCAACACTTGTATTTCTTAAGAGGTCACAGGAAAACAATACAAAACAACAACAACCACAAAAAACCCTGAGTGGCCAAGCACTACCTTGGAACAAAAGGAGCTCTGGGACAGGGCTTGATGATGGGCATTCAGCAGGTTGCTCATGCCCAATCCCCCAACCTGTGCAAGCTGGAATAAGCCCTCAGAGAATACTAAGTCTGAACAAGCAGATTGAACAAAGCATCCTTCCCTGCCATTTAAGAACTGAAGCCACGATGGCTTTGCCTGGTCTGGTGTGTGCAACTGGTGTGTACAACAGGTGTATTATGTTCTGGCTCAGGTGTCCCATCAGGACACTTAGCAGCCAGGTACTTCTTCAGGGAAACCACAGTTCCTAGGCTGTAGGAATTGTCAAAGTTTGTGGCTCCATATCCTCTATATCTCTGTAGGATGTGAGCCTAGACCTCTGGGACCTGGTGGCCATCACTCATTCATCATTCCTCATTGCTGAGTCTCAGACTGGTACCAAATCCTGGAAAAGATAGGAAATAGCCAGCGATTTCTGTGCCAAAAATGATAATCCAATAAATTCCACCCGTATTGCTTCTGTTAGAAGTGATCTTTGGGCTGTGAATGTGGCTTTACTGGTAGAGTGCTTACTTAGCAAGCACAAAGCCCTAGGTTCGATTCGTCAATACCACAGAAAAAGAAAAGCCAAATGTGCCACTGTGGCTTAAGTGATAAAATTGCTAGCCTTGAGCAAAAGAAGCTCAGATACATGCCCAGATCTTGAGTTCTAGCCCCAAGACTGGCAAAAAAATGAGCATGGTGAGACATAGTCTTCTGGGACTCAGGAGGGCCGAGGTAATGGGTAAGAGGTAGAGGGCAGGTGCTGATGGCTCACCCCTGTAATCTTAGCTACTCAGAAGGCTGAGATCTGATGATCCTAATTGCAAGCAGGAAAGTCTATATGAGATTCTTTTCTCCAATTAAACACCCAAAAAGCCAGAAGTAGAGCTGTGGTTCAAGTAATGGAGTGATAGTCTTGAGCACAAAACCTCAGGGATAGCATCCAGGCCATGAATTCAAACCTAAGGACTGGCACACGCACACATGCACACACACACACACACACACACACACACACACACACACACACACAAACACAAACACACACACACACACCAAGATAAAGCATTTTCCAGTCAGCCTGCACAAGTTCCATCTCTAGACACTCAATATTAAAAAAAAAAAGAGTGAGAAGGGAAGGAAAGACGTACTCCAGGAGGTGATATAACCAGTACCAAAATTCCACAGTAGTTTAAGATGTGGAACAGGACAGAGAGCCTCAGGCAGAAGGTACAGCATGGGCAAAGGCCCTGAGGTATGGTTTAGAGCAAGTGGTGTGGGTGGAATGAAGGTTCTGTGGCTTCAGACAAGTTTGGCATAACACTCAAGGCTGGGACAAGGTTTGTACTTGAGTCACAGGTAGGGCAGAGGGTGGGGTCCCAGAATGGGGCACAGGGGAAGATTAGCTTGTCTTTTCACCAAGGACTCCAGCCATTTCCTGTAGCGGGGAGCCTATTGTTCACAGCTCCTGACCCTCAGACCTCCTTTGCATGGAGGAGTCAGGGCAAATTCAGGGAAGATCGCTTGCTTAAGAAAAGCTTCTAGCCCATTGCCACCAGTGGCTCAACCCCTGTAAATCCTAGCTACTCAGGAGACTGAGATCAGAGATCAAGGGTGAAATCCAGCTCAGGGGAGGAAAGTTAGTGAGACTCTTCTTGATGATGAACTACCAAAAGCCAGAAATGGAGCTGTGGCTCAAGTGGCAGTTTGCCAATATTGAGGGAATAGTTAAGTGACCATAGGCCTGACTCTGAGTTCAAGCCCCAGTACTGGCACAGAAAAAATAAAGAAAAGCTTTGAAGAGCTCCTAGTCCACTGTGGTGAAAGGCCAGATCAGCCAGGCATGGGTGGCTCATACCGGTCTTCCTAGCTCCTCAGGAGGCTGAGATCTGAGGATTGCCATTCAAAGCCAGCCTGGGCAGGAGAATCTGGGAGACTCTCATTTCCAAGGAACCACCAGAAAAACTGGAAGTGGCAGTGTGGCTGAAGAGGTAAGCTAAAGAGCTGAGAGATACCACCCAGGCCCAGAGTTCAAGCCCCATGACTAATACCTGGCCTGCTTTGACCTCATGCTCTGGCTCTAGTCAGAGTTCTTTGCAGTGGGCTTCTGAAGGTCTCCCAATATCTAGGTGTCCTACAAGTCTTGAGAGCAGCCTCCTTGGAGGCCTTTGCCTACAGAGCTGGCCACAATACCAGAGAAGGATCGAGCCTTGTGGCACGGAGGTCATCAGCCGGGTCATGAGAATGGCCTCTGTCCTGAGTGCAGTGTGGATCTGAGCAGTAAATCGACATCTCAGACCATGGTTCTGGGCCAGGAGTGGTAGACCAGTTAACGCCCGCTCACAAGGGAATCACAAGAATGCAAATTTCTCAGGCACACTTTGGGAGGTGTTGATTTGGGCTCATGAAAGACTTGAAGGCTCAGGAATCCAAAGTCGGCTGGCTGCTGCTTGTAGCAATCGCTATATCCCAGGAGTCCCGGGGCTCAGAGCCCTGCTTTCCTCACCAGTGCTCAGGGGCAGATGAAGGTCTGCAATCATGGGCCGACTACTAAGGAGCATCCCTAGTGTCCTTCCCTTGGTCCTCTGGCCCTGTGCACAGATGGAGGCGCAGGTTCCATGGAACTTACTGCCATGGTCCAGACCCCTCATCCCATGAAGGACTTAGGGAGAAACAACTGATATGGCTTGAGAGTTTACTATGATTATGCCTCAGGACTGCCCCCAGTTTTAGCTCAGCTTATCATTATCACCTTCCTCTGTGTGTGTGTGTGTGTGTGTGTGTGTGTGTGTGTGTGTGTGTGTGTGTGTGTGTGTGTGTGTGTGTGCATGCCTCTTGGTAGTAGGGCTTGAAGTCAGGGCCAGGGCTCTGTCCCTCAGTTTTTTCATTCAAAGATAACACTTTACCACTTAAGCCACAGCTTTTCTTCCAGCTTTTGGGTGGTTCTTGGGAGAGGAGGGTTTCACAGACATTTCTTGCTGGGCTGCCTCTGAATGTCAATCTTCAGATCTCAGCCACCCAAGGGAACTGGGAATATGAGAGCATCACCCATTAGCATCTGGCCACACTTTCCTTCTTGGATAAAACAGAAAACCTCTCTCCTAGTCAAGTACCCATCTACAACCCTACCTCTACCACTCTAGGCTTCAGAGGAGTCATACCCTACCCTGAGGACAAAGAAATGGTATGCATTGACAGGTTTGAGCTTGATGTTCTCCACACAGTCAGGGGCTGCTGGGAGCTGATTTAGAGGTCAGAGTTCTAGGCCAGGGCAAGTAGCAGCTGTTAAAAAAGAAAGTATAATTAAATAGGTATACATGTGGACCCATTGGAACAATGAGATGTACAAGTATTATGTCGAAAACGAACTTTACAACTTTGGGGGGGATGCAGAGCATTGGGTCGGGGGGGCAGGGAAAGATGGGAAGGGATGGGAATGAGAAACAAAGGAGGAAGCTACAATGCTTGGTAAGAAATATATTCATTATCTTGCCCATGTTATTGTAACCCCTCTGTACAGTATTTTCACAATAAAAAAATAAAAAAAGAAAGTATGAAAAGACATCCATGCAGCTGGATGCCAGTGGCGCATGTCTATAATCCTAGCTACTCAAGGCTGACACCAGAGGATCAATCAAGATCAAAGCTAGCCTGGGCAGACTCTTATCTCCAATAAATCAGCAAAAAGCTGGGAAGCACAGCTACTATAGTTCAAGTGGTAGAGTACCAACCTTGTGAAAACAAACTAAAGGTTACCCCCTAGGCTCTGAGTTCAAACCCTGGTAAACACACACACATACACACACACACACACACACACACACACACACACACACACACACACACACACAACCCATAAGCATGCAAAATCAGAGATTTCTACACTGCAATCTTTGGTTATTCTTTACCTTTTCCCCACTAAGCCTGGTGGCTGTTGACCTAGGAGTTCGATGCATCCAACACCATCTGACATCTATAATTTTGGGGAACAGAATGGCTAGAACGTCAGCCTTCCCTCATCCCAGCTCCTTGATTGGGTCATGGTCTATCCAGGCCTTCTGGGGATCCTTTTACAGACTCACCAAGATGATTTTAAAAGGCATCGCATGCTGGGCACTTGTGGCTCACACCTGTCATCCTAGATACTCAGGAAGCTGAGATTTGGCTTCCAAGCCAGCCTGGGCTGGAAAGTTTATGAGACTCTTATCCTCAATGAACCATCAGAAAACAAGAAGTGGCCCTGAAAAAGAGCTCAGGGACAGCACCCCTGGCCAACAACAACAAGGAGAGGCATTACATGTTGTCTTTGGGATTGGCATGTGCCAAATATAATTTGAATTTTCAAGTGCACCAAGATAAAGCAGTACCTCCTTTAGTCCCATGCTCCTCCATCTTGTCACACACTGTGGCCTTGGCCATGTTTTGGGTCAGGATTTCTCTGGCTGGACAGGAGGCCTCTAAGGAGGAAGATCCCACAGCAATCACCCCACATCCTTCCACCCTGCTCATCCTGCTGCTTCTGCTCTTTGCAATAGACCTTCTTCCTGGAATCCATCTGTGAGGTCATCACCTGATGAGTGATGGGTCCAGCCTAACTCTGGGCAGTCAGAAGTGGAAGTTGGTCTGGGACTAGGAGCTTCCACCCTGGGTGTGGGCTGAAGCCAGGGCTGACATTTATTTCATCCTGAGCCTTGCAGGTGTGGGGAGACAATGTAGACTCCACAATGAGTCAGGTAAGATCAGAATCTGGAGGATCACATGTGTGGGGGAGGCTGTGGGGCTCAGGAAGCTATTGTTCTTGGTACTCCACTTTCGGGACTCCCTTCTCCCTCTCTCATCCCTCAATGGTAAAAGAGAAACTTTAAATAAGGGTGTCAAAGAGGGGGCAGGGAAGTATTTCTATGTGAACCAGACCTGTGCTTCATATTCATCCTAGCCCCTACTTCATATTTATCTGAAGAATGGCTATATGGGTTTTGGGGCAGGGGATTATCCTAGTTGAGAATGTAGCTCAGTGATAGAGTGGTCGCCTAGCTTGCCTGAATCCCTGGGTTTGATTCCACACAGAAAAATCTGGAAGGGGAGGTGGGGCTCAACTGTTAGAGCACCACCCTTGATCAAAAAGAGCTCAGGAACAGTGGCCAGACCCTGAGTTTAAGCCCTATGACTGGAAGAACAAATCTTTGTGGAGGCTTTTTTCCCCCTTTGATCACAATTTATTCTTTGTGATGAGCATAATATGGGACTCTTCCCTGGCCACCAATGTGCCATTAGATATCCCTTGAATTTGGGCCTCCTTCCCGTAGCCTCTGCTCTACCCTTCCCTCACCAGGCAGATGGAGGTCTAGAGAAGGCCATCTGTCCACCTAGTTATGGTGACCCCTGCATGCCAGCAGTGGGCAGCTCTGGATGTGGGGCATCTGTGGCAGGACATGCTTTGAGGGGGTGTCCTCTATGGGATATGGAACCCTGACCTCTCTTCTTGCAGTTTCCAAACGATCTTGAAGTTGCAATTTTCCCAAACCTTTCTGCTCCTCCCTCATTGTTCCCACCCAGGAGCCTGAGGCCTCTGAAGCAGCAGCAGTAGTGGGGGGCTCACCCTGTATTGGCACCTGGAGCCCCCTGCGAGGAGCGGCAGCAGCTCCTGCAGCTCTCTCCTCTTCTCCATTATCTCTTGGGACAGCCAGAATATGAACTCAGCTTTCTCCCAACACAGCTGATCCAGGATGAACATTTGTCCTTTACACACCAGGAGAGACTCCTGGATGGTGCGGATATGTGCTGACAGCTGGTTGCATCAATGGTGGAGCTCATCTGCTGGACTCTGGACGTCCACCTCATCAAACAGGTCGTGGATGAAGCAGATTTTCTTCTTTTGTCCCACGTGTCCCACTTCCCATCCTCACACACACTTTGGTGGCAGGCAGCTCATGGGCAGGGGACCTATGGCTCCAGCTCTTTCTGGCACAGAGGTGCTGGGGGGGGCAAGTGTCTGCAGCAGGCCTGATGTTCCTGTTGTAGGAATTTCCCCCTGTGGATCTCAGCCTCCAAGAGTGCTTGCAGAGCCATGTCCATCTCAGTTTGGGGGATGTCTCCATCCTCTGCAATGGACACATCAGGGAGAGTCGCTTCCTCAACCTTTGCTTCTCCAGGGCTCATACCTTCCCCTTCTCCAGGGAAAGCCAGCAAACTAAGCTAGGCCTGTATGTGCTCCTCCTGTGGTCTGGTCACTTCCAGGCACTTGAGGTTGTCCTGCCACTTTGGGGGCACCAACTGGTCCCCCCAGTTGGTTGGGCCCTGCACTTGCTTCAGCTGCTCCAGCAGCTGGGTCTGCCTCTGCAGGTGTTGCTGCAGGGCCTACTTCTCAGAGATCAGGCACTCATTGGAGGCAATGTGCTGCTCACAGGTGGCTCTGAGCACCTACAGCTGGGCCAGAGACTGCTCCTGCTGCTCCTGCAGCTCCAGCACCATTTGGCTTTCTCTCTCTAAGCCACCTGTTTCCATTCCTCTATCTTCTCCTCTGAATAGTCCAGCTCTTCCCACAGATGTTTCTTCATCTGCTGCTCTGAGTCCAGGATGCTAGTGAGCTCCCCCTTCTCACTGCTCACCCTGTGGAGAGCATCCCACAGCAGGGCCAGCTGTTCTTCCGGTTGTGGGTCACACACACATGGGCATCTGGGGTCTCAGGGATCTCCTACCAATCATCAACTTTCTTCTCCAATCTCTACAGTTGCTCCCGCTGCTCCGCGTTCTGGAGATGGATCCTCTGCTTTTCCTGGACCTGTTGTGAAGTTGTTCCTCAAGGTTTTTCAACTCCATCTGCATTCAGTAGACCTGGCCCTGAAGCTGCTGCATGGCTTGAGATGGTCCTGTGGGGGGGGCATGATTCTGCGAGCTTCCTTCTCAGTTCCCCCAGCTCATTCTCCAGGTGCAGCACTTGCCTCGCCCCTCAATCCTCCTCTGTCAGTGATGTATGTCATGATTGAATGGGCAGTTCTTGAATGATTCTAGGGTAAAATTATACACAATTATATTATAGGACACTGATCAATTTTAATCAATACTTTATGAAGCATTTAAACATTCACATTCATTAAATGGAGGCAGAATGCAATAATTAAGAATAGTATAGAGATGCCATTTTATCTGCCAGGACTGGGATTGGAACTCATGGTTTGGGTCACTCTGTTACACTGTGTGGGAAGGGGAAGGTCGCCTTCTTGAAGTCAAAAAATTCAAGTCTGTTCCTTAGGCCTGATATGGATCCTCAGCACTAGAAAACATCCTATTCATGTACATTTTAGATATATGATTTATATTTACATACATATGTTGACTCCATATTGTATTCAGCATAGTTATTGATTTTATTTTTTGTTTTATTCATGTATTGACTGTTTATTTTACTGACTATTATTGCATATAGAACATTTATTACTTTGATTACATAGGATCTAGGTCTGCATATGTATTCCACTTCATACCTGACATCCAGGATTTTCACAGAAAAGGAAAACATGTCACCATCACCTTCTTTCTCTATGATTCATTATTGGGAGTGCTGGCATCTGAACTCACAGCCTACAGGGCCAAATTCATGAATGACTGAGTGTCAGCATACCATCTTGGGGCACATTGAGCTGACAAGAAGTTCTCAGGACCTGAGATCGAGCCCCAGGGGTTGACAAAAGAAGAACAGATTGACACTCAGATGGCGGTACGCTAGTAAATATATATCTTTATATTCTGCTAGAGATGTCTATCCATTATTCAGTTATATAGTCCACATTTGTACCAATTCTTGGGTATATATTATGCCTCCATAGTCTGATTCTGTATTTGTTGATATAAAAATGTTTTAAATGGTTAGATTGTAAAATAAATTTTTAATAAAGTGCCAAAAAAAGAAATTAAATCCAGTTAGAAGGAAAATTTGTTTGGGGAGAGTAGTTTATTCTGTAGCAAGTCTCACTTCAGCAATAAATTCAAAAGCTAGACCTCAAGTAAGTGAAATAAACTAAGAAATGGAGTTGAGAAAAGAAAAAAAGTAACTCCACCCACTCTTTCTTCCCTGGACAGCTGGTGTGGGTAAAAATGCCTCATGGTCCTGAATTGGAACTTTAGTGGCAAGGACCTTACTGGGTGGTGCAAACTTCACTGTTGCCTATTAAATTAGCATGAAAACAGCATTGGCTCCATCAGTTTCAAGTGAAATAGGCATTGGACCAATATACAGAGAACGCTACAAGATGGACTGTTCATAGACACTCAGAGGATCGTTTAAGGATAAGACTTAGTGTTAATTAATAATAACTAGTGTGTTTCTATGATTTACTTGTTTTCGATTAAATTTACATTTAAAGCCTGTTCATTGTGTGGAGAGAATGAAATTTTTAGGATTTGGTAAGAAGGAATCAAGGATTTGATTGGACATGAAAACCAGTGGGGGATGTATAAAGCAGCAGCGCCCTAATAATCAGCACGGCCCACTAATCAATGTGGCCCCATGTCCTGGCCCACTGGAGTGCATGGGTCATGCCACCAAAGGGGGCAGGGCATGCTGCTGGAGGGAGTAGGATGTCATCCTCACATGAGCTTTGAAGAAGTGATTGAGGAATGTGTAGTTTGTGAAGTGATGGTTGAAAAGTGTTAAGCAGGAGATCAATTGGAGTGATGGAGGGGTTCACGCTATATATAGGCTGCCTGGTCACAGCAAAGGAATTGGAGGAAATCAAGGGAAGACCTGGAAGGAAGGAAGTGGTGAGACAGCAGGAGGGGAAAGACCTGGGAGAAGAGGAATTTGAGGGAGAGCAGGAGTGGAAGGATGTCAATTGGCCACCAAGCCAGAGAAGTGTAGGCCTGTGGAGAGTGGAGAGGCCTAAAGAGAAGAAGGAAGTGATGGAAGGGAAAAAGGGAAATGAAGGAAAGGTCTATAAAGAAGGAGGGAGTAAGAGTATAGGAAAAAGCCTTACCTATTGAAGTTTGGAGCTTTGGAGATGATAATTTGGGGGGTTGGTGGTTTGCACACTAATTAACTATGTGCAGGGCTGCCCATTGGAGGTCTGCGATTTGGTGGTTGGGCCTGGCTTGTCACTGAGTGTACAGCCCAGGACAAGGTAAATACAGGCCCATTTCTAGTGTAAATAAAATTATCGTCAATATGCCTCATTGGATTGTCTTTTTTTTGGGGGGGGGTCCGGTTGTGGGGCCTGAACTCTGGGCATGGGCGCTGTCCCTCAGCTCTTCAGCTCAAGGCTAGCGCTCTACCACTTGAGCCACAGCGCCACTTCCGGCTTTTTTCTTTTTGCTTATGTGGTGCTGAGGAATCGAACCCAGGGCCTCAGGCATGCAAGGCACTCACTCTACCACTGAGCCATCTTCCCAGCCCTGGATTGTCTTGTTTTATGCATCATAAGTATATGAGTTCACAACTTAATAGTGTCAAAGTCTATGAATTTTGTAAAATGTTATGAGGTCATAATAGGTTTGCAAAACCCAATGGGACAGTGGTATCACAATGGCAATATGATGTCACAATATCAAGTCATAATAATAATATTTATATGCTATAATTAGTTGGTGATGCCATAATGATGATGAGGTCACAATAGGTAAATGATGTCACAACGGATTGATGATGTCACAATGGCAGGCTGGACTTCAATTTTTTCTTTTTTCATTGTGAAAATACTGTACAGAGGGGTTACAATTACATGGGCAAGATGATGAGTACATTTCTTATCAAGCATTGTAGCCTCCTCCTTTATTTCCCCTTCCCATCCTTCCATCCTCCCCCTGCCCTCCCACCCAATCCTCCCCAATTCCCCCTCCCCCGCACCAAAGTTGTAAAATTCGTTTCCGACATAATGACTTGTACATAACTCCAAATGAGAATATAAATTCAGAATGGGATTGTGAGATCTACAAAGTAATACATTGGCCCAAATGTTATGAACTCCCAACAGGTATGTGAAGTCACAATGTGACACAATGATCATGAAATCTGACAGAGTGATGACATAATGTTCATGATATCAGAGTAGATTTCTAATATCACTTGTCATACCTGAAATATGAAGTCAAAAACAGATTATGAGATCACAATGTTCCTATGTATCACAAGGGCATCATGTCAAAGTTATGAGGGGAGGACTGGTTAATGATGTCACACTGGTGATCCTGCCTCCAAGGGTTTGTAATATTGCAATGGTATAACTGATCTCAATCACTGACCACAGTGATTATATGACTAAACAACTGAATTTTTTGTCACAAAGGCCATATGCTTTTTCAAAGTTGCTAAGAGGTCATAACCGATTAAAATGTCACAATGTGATTGTGATGTCACAATGGCAATGTGATGATGTAATAGGTTTGTGATATCAAGGTAGTAATGAAGTCACACATGCATGTGGTGTGTGTGTGTGTGTGTGTGTGTGTGTGTGTGTGTGTGTGTGTGTGTGTGTGTTTGTGTGAACTGAGAGCTTAGGCTCTATCCCTGTTTTCTTGCTCGAGCCTAGTGCTCTGCCACTTGAGCCACAGTGCTCTTGCTTTTCAATGGTTAATTGTAGGTAAGAGTCTCGAAGACTTTTCTGTCCAGGGTTGCTTTGAAGCATGATGGGACTCTAGGGAAGCAAGAATAAACACAACTCGCAGGTACAATCCCTATGGTGGGAGAATCCTGCTCCCTGGTGGCCAGATGCGGAACGTGTGGGGCCTTGCCATCGTCCTCTAGAGTTCAATTGGGGGAAGTGACCAGGGCCAAGCTGATTTTTGCTCACCCTTGAGTGGTGATGCCAGAGCAGGTTTGTTCCACCCTGAGCCAAGAGAGCTCCAGGAGGCCTGGCTTCCAGGGGCACAAGGAAGGAATAGGTCAGCTCCAGGCCCAGCTAAGAGCCTTTGCCCACGGACACCCCTACTTGACCTTCCTGATCACCATAAGACCTGTCAAAAGCAATCAGCAAAAAAAAAAAAAATGGAACTGTGGGTCAACGTGCTAGATCTTTAGCTTTGAACCAAAGAGATCAGGGACAGGGCCCCAAAACTTTTAGTTCAAGACCCCAAGCTGACCTTCCCCAATAAAACACAGGTTGTTTAAAGTAAACAAGTAGGATTTATTAATTGTTTCTGAAGAATGGTGATTCTGAAGAAAGTACCCTAATTCTAATGACAGCTGAACTTGTGAGCTATGTGCTGAGTCCTTCACAGGGTGCTGTTTGCTGGGGCCTTCCCACATGGGGTTTTGTGCTGAGTCCTCAAAAAATTGCTGTTTGCTGTGTCATCCCAAAGGATGCTACGTGCTGAGTCCCTGCGAAAAGTGGGCCGTGCTGGGTTTTTCAAAGGGTGAGGTGTGCTGAGTCCATTACACAACATACTGTATGCTGAGTCCTTCAAAAGGTGTGGTGTGCTAATTCATCCCAAAGGGTGCTGCTATGTGCTGAGCCATTGACAAGAGAGGGAGGAGGTGAATTTTTCAAATGCTGTGTGCCGAGACCCTAACACAGGATGCTCTGTACTGTCCTTCAAATGGTGCTCTTGGCTGAGTCCTTTGACAGTGTGGTATGTGTTGAGTCCTTCCACAGCCTGGTATGTGCTTTCAAAATTGTGCTATAGGCTAAGTTTTTTGAAGGGTGCTGTGCACTGAGTGTTTTACACAGGGTGCTATGTACTAAGCCCTTCAAAGGGGGCTGTGTGCTGAGTCCTTTACACAGGGTGCTTTGTGCTGTTTTTTTGGAAGTGTGCTGTGTGCTGAGTCATCTCAAAGGGTGCTATGTTCTGAGTCCTTGAGAAGCAGTTATCCCCAACAATCACACACATACAAACACACACACATATGCAAACACACACACACACACACACACACACACACACACACACAGGTCACTGTATACCTGCTTGGTGTGTGGAGTGGAGGGGGGTGGAGTAGAGTCTCCTCTAGTGGTGGGGCTGAGGGGAAATTTGATCCCCTGGGCTGGTACTGGGGTTGGGGGGAATGATGAGCTGAGGTAAGGCTACAATTGCCATGGCCTAGAAGCCTTAGGGCCCAGTCAGGGCTGGGCTTGCAGCAGGGGTGGAAGGTGGGGCTGTGGGGAAGGGGGAATGGCCAAGGGAAGGTTGGGTGGGACCCAGGGCACACTGCATTGGCAGCGGGGGTGGGTGCATCCCATGAGAGCAAGGCAGCCCAGGAGAGGGGTTGGGGCAGAGAGAGAGAAGAGAGAGAAGAGGGAGCACAAACACAAGGACAGGCAGCTTCATCGGCTGGTGACCTCCTCAATCTTAGCGCAGATCCTGGCTGGGAGCGCAGAGCATGTGGAGCCTGTGCAGCAGCCACATTACCACAGGCAGCAATGCAGAGGCGTGATGGACATGGCAGCCCTGAGTCTGAGGTCCCAGAGCAGGAAGCATGACCATCGCAGTTGCGGAGGTGGGGGCAGCGTGGCTGAAGAGGACCTGTGTTGCCCTAAGACTTCCTCGAGGGGGCGCTAGGACCCCATGACTGCCATTTTCAGAGGCAGAGGTGGGTCTGTTTGCTGGCTCAGCCTTTTCTTGGCAATTATGTGAGCATATGACAGGAAGATACTCAGAAAGGGTTCAAATGGGGCCTATTATTTATCATGCTGCAGGTATGGGAATATGAAACAAAACATGGCTCTCTTTCATCCTTACCTATCGCCATGAGGAAGTGGATCCTTCTCTGTTCAGTTTTGTAGCTAGGGAAAATGAGGCACAGAGAACCTGGGTGACCTACACACGGCCCCCAGCTGACAGGAAGCTCGGCCTGACTTCTCTGCCATGCTCCCTAGGACAATGATTGCTATTCAGTCCACTTCTTGTGGTGGGAAGTCCACTTATTGTCAGTTGTGGGGCTTGAACTCTGGAACTGGGCACTGTCTCCAAGCTCCTCACATCAAGGCCAGCATTCTACCACTTGAGCCACAGCACCACTTCCAGTTTTCTGGTGGTTCTTTGGAGATAAGAGTTTCACAGTCGTTCCTGCCTGGGTTGGCTATGAACCATGATCCTTATATGTCAATCTCCTGTGTAGTTACCATTATAGGCCTGTGCCACAGGCACCGGCTTAAGTGTACTTTTGACTTTCTCTCTCTCTCACTATCTCACAGGAACATGATGAATGGGTGCTGGAGGAGGTGGTCCAATGTCCCCAAGTGTCTGGGATCCAAGGTGGCCCTGTCAATTTAGAGTTCGGCTGTGGGTCAGGAGCTTTCTCACTCAGCCTGTTGAACTAGCTCCTTGAGGTAAGCCCTCTGTGCCTGGGCTAGACCGTGATGGTTACTCATTTTCAAACCGTCTGGTGCGTCCTTCCCAAATACCATTTGCTAAGACAGTTAAAGGAAAGTGGATGAGGAGGTGTCGTGTTGTCCAACTGCACAGCATGATCCTCAGCCTCTGATCCTCACTGCCACTTATCTGGCCAGACCCCGATTATAAGAATGAATTCATTCTATATCTACTTCAATTTGCTGGGGTGTGTTGTTTCAGGGAGTAGGGTCGGTGTGCCGAGGAATGATCCGAGACCTAACACCTCCTGGGGGACATTTGTTCTTGTGACAGAGCCAAGTCATTGCTGTGGATAAGGAAAAAGCCGCCATCAGACTGACCCGGAACAATGCTCAAAGGTAGGTAGGCTGTTGAAGTATCAAACCCACTCATGTCTGCTTCCCACTCACAACAAAGGGGGTTCAGTGAGGGTGGCCTGGCACTGGCTCTAGGGGATTATACAAGGATGGTGGCAGTCAGGTGCCGGTGGATCTCACCCATCATCCTGGTTATTCGGAAGGCTGAGGTCTGATGGTCATGACTCAGAGCCAGCCCAGGCAGGAGAGTCTGAGAGATCCTTATCTCCCATAAATCACCTCCCCCACCCACAAAAAAGCCAGATGTGGTGCTGTGGCTCAAGTGTTAGAGCCTCAGCCTTGAGTAAAAGAAGCTCAGGGGTGACACTCAGGCTCTGAATCCAAGACGTACGACTCACAAAAACATAAAATAAATTAATAGTGGGCACCTGTTATCTTACTACCAAAAGGGGTGGATTCAGTCTTCTCTCTGGTACTTGTAGCCAAATGTAAGGGGCTTCCCTTGATGTTCCTCTAAACCTCTCCTTCTTTCTATTATCTCTCCTGGCTTCAGTTGTGGGATAGAATTCAGATCATCCCACTTGGTGTGACCTTACATAACCTCCTCTACCCACTTCCTTGGGGTGGGGGGATCCTGGATGTACTGACCACTGGGAGAATGAAGTACCAGAGAGATGGGGGTAGGTAATCTCGAAAGTCATACTCAAACACACACACACTCACCTAGCCAACTCAGACTAGCCTTTTCCAAAGACACTTTATCTCCTTGGATTAACTGACCTAGGAGAGGAACTTGATCCGCTGTAAATGACTATTTTAACTAGGGTTTGTTAGTTGACAGGAAATAAACAGAAGCTCAAAAGAAAGGCCCTGGTGCCTGTCACCCCTGGCTCAGGCTCACACCTGACAACCTGGTTACTTGAGAAGCAGAGATGTGAGGATCAAAGCCACCCATAAGCTGAAAAGTCAGTGAGATTCTACTCACCATGGAACAACCAAAAAAACAGAAGTGGAGCTTTGGCCCAAGTGGTAGAGTACCAGCCTTGAGCACAAAAACTCAGAGAGGCAGCTCCCAGATCCTCAGTTCAAGCCCACAAAAAGAAATGGCCCCATTTGTTGCCCCCAGACTGCCTGGGCCTCGAGTGCCTTGTCACGGAGTGCAATAAAGCACTGGTATTTGGGTAGTGTATCAGAGCCTTCAGAAATTGAGTGATGGAAGCCAGGCCTTCCCCTTTGTGCGCTCTCAACCCACCTCAGCTGGAAGACAGAGCATGGCAAGATCGGCAGCTTGCAGAGTGGAAAAGATCCCCTCTTTCAGGGTGATTGGAGTGGGCTTCTTAGAGACAGCACTTGAAAAGGGATATTGCTTAACAAGGATGATCTGACAGGAAGCACAGAGAGCAAAGATTATGTAGATAAAAGAAAACATAGCAGAGTATGTTCATTTCCAGCTAGGGCTGCTGGTGAGAAACTCGGTAAAGATGTGCAAGGCTGTCCCTAGACAGGCCCAAGGGTTTACAGAACAGCTATCCAGGGTTGGGATTTTGTTTTAGCAGTAGGTGGCTCGCGTGGCACAAAGGAAATCCTGGTTTCAATTCCTAGGTCCCACATACACAGAAAAAGCCAGAAGTGGCACCTTGGCTCATGTGGAAGAGTGCTCGCCTTGAACAAAAGTAACTCGCGGACAGTGCCTGGGCCACGAAGTCAAGCCCCAAGACTGTCAACATAAAACAGCACTCTAAGGGACCTCGGTGACATGTGTGTGGCTATGTCCTGTAGCTTGTTGTAGATCCATCCATGTTTTGTGTCTCCTTTTTGATAGAGGGGATCTGGACACTCCTTCTCTCCAGAGCAACCCTAGACCTGCTTATCAGCAACCCTCCCAACGTCTTCCATCGAAACATGGAGCAGCTTGCTGCAGACATTCTCAGGTACTGGTTGGGTGGGGCGGGTGGGATACAGGGCAGGCCCCAGAAGTCCTAGTGGGTCTGATCTGCCTCGGAAGACCAGGCCATCCAGAGGAGGAAGATGGGAGCTTAGAGAGGAGTAGTGATTTGAAGGGGGCACTTTAATGCCCATGGCCCTACCCAGATTCAGAGCCTCCATTTGCTGTCCCTGAGGGAGGTAGAAGAGTGTCTAGGTGATAGTGTCTAGAGGAGGATGAGGTGGAAATTCTAAAGAATGAGACACCATAAGCCGCGCGCTGGTGGCTCACGCCTGTCATCTTGGCTACTTGGGAGGCTAAGCCCAGAGGATCCTGTTTCTCAGCCCAGGCAGGAAAGTCCCATGAGAGTCTCATCACCAATCTCCAACAAGAAGTGGCACCATGACTCAAGTGGTAGAACACTGGCCTTGAGCAAAAAATCATTGTCAGTGACAGTACCCAAGCCCTGAGTTCAGGCCCCTCAACCAAAAATACAAAAAGAATGACACCCCTTGCTTGCAAGAGATGATGGAGTGGGGTTGTTGTGGTTGGGAGAACAGGTGCTGGCCTCAGTGTACAGACATTTCTAAGAACTCCCCAGGTTTGCCCCAGTGTGAAGTCACAGCAGGATGTGCATTGCCTTACCAAGAACTCCAGAGGTTGTATCCTATCTTAGGCAAGGAGTGGGCAAATGGGAGCAGGGGTAGAAGGGTATTGTCAATGTTATTCTCTCCATTAAAGGAAGAATGGTTTTGGATGCTTGTGTCAAAGTCTGAAGTGAAAGGTTGCATGTGCTTTGTGGCCTGACAATTTGGGTTTCCCCTGGGTGTAAGAAGGTGGTTGAAGCCAGGAGCTGCCCTTGGCTCACAACTGTCATCCTAGTTATTCAAGAGACAGAGATCTGAGGATCACAGTTCAAAGCCAGCTCAGGCAGGAAAGTCTGAGAGACTTTATCTCCAGTGAACCACCAGAAAACTGGAGGTGGCTATGCTCCAGTGGTAGAGCGCACACCTTCAGCTGAAGAGCCGAGGGATTGCACACAGGCTCAAAGTTCAAACCCCATGACCAACAACCAAAAATAAGGTGGCTGAGTTTTCTTCATAGCGGTTTGCATAGTTGGAAATGCCATGCTGAGTTATGAGCTATTTCAGATGTGTGAGAGGCTCTGAGTTTTGTCTACATTTGGTCTGAGGATGGTAGAGCCATCTTTCCAGGGATTAGGATGTTCAGGTGTTCTGGGACTGCTGAGGCCTTGCATTATCTGTGTGTGTGTGTGTGTGTGTGTGTGTGTGTGTGTGTGTATGTGTGTGTATGTGTGTGTGTGTGTGTATTTTTCCCTCGTCTTTCTCTGTCCACTTCTAGGGTGCCTGTCTGCCTCTTCCTGACCTCAGATGAGAGACCCTCATATACCAGCTTTTCTTTGGGGCCCAAGACCGGCTGTCCATATCTTTGTTCGCCTCCAGGGGATTCTGGGTCCTCAGTGCCAGCTGGCATATGTTCTCCCCTGCCTCTTGGGGGACAGGGTCAGTCATACGTTGTCCTGTCCTTTTCCTCAGCTGGGCGTATGGCTGCACGTCCCACTCCCAGCAGGCTGGCAGTGGAGTGGGGGAAGGGTGATTGCCAGTGGCTCTGGCCAGATCAAGCTTGATAGCTGACTGAAGGCTGCCCAAGCAAGGATGATCTGGGGCTACATGGGAGGTGAAGCCAAGGTGGCTTGGAAGTGTCGGTCAGTATCTAGGAAATGTCAAGGTACCTTATCACAAGCAAGTCTAACTTCCAGGCCCAGGGGGCCTCTCAGGTCATTCTAGAAAATGATGCCCAGAATACAGAGGCACAGACTTTAGATTCCAGGGCCAGGGTACTGTGGGATGAGACTGGTATGGCCAGTACCTCAATGTTCTGAGACATTAGCCTTGATGTGGCAATGCCCCGCTTGTGTTAGTTCACTTCTTAACCCAGTGCTGGCCACACACTGGCTACTTGTGCTGTGGAAGTGGCAGGAGCAGAAGTGAGATCTAGGATGACCAAAATCTGGATTTATGGACTGATTGGGGTGGGGGTGTCTTTAAAAAAATCTTAGAGCTGGAACTCAGAGCTTGGCACTGTCCCTGAGCTTCCTTTGCTCAAAACTAACACTTTAACACTTGAACCACAACTCACCTTTCATCTTTTTTAGTAGTTTAGTAGTCATAAGTGTCTCATATACATTCCTGCCTGGGCTGGCTTCAAGTTACCACCCTAAGAGCTCACCCTCTTGAGTACCTAGGATTGCTGGTATGAGCCAATGGCACCTGCTAAGGATGTTTGTTTGTTTGTGTATGTGTTTCTGTGTGTTTGTGTCTGTGTGTGTGTGTGTGTGTGTGTGTGTGTGTGTGTGTGTGTGTGTGTGTGTTTACCGGGGCTTGAACTCAGAGCCTAGGAGCTATCCTTCAGCTTGTTTGCACAATATTGGTGCTGTACCACTTGAACTACAGTAGCACCACTTCCCATCTTTTTGGTGATTCATTGGAGATAAGAGTCTGCCAAGGCTAGCTTTTAATCTTAATTGATCCTCCAGTGTCAGCCTTGAGTAGCTAGGTTTATAGGCATGAGCCATTGGCATCCAGATGCAAGGATATTTTTTCATCCTCTCTTCTGTTCTAACAGCTGTCTACTTGCCCTGGCCTAGAACTCTGACCTCCACTTCAACTCCCACCAGCCCCTGATTGTGTGGAGAACATAAAGCTTAAACATGATCCCATTTCTTTATCCTCAGGGGAGGAGGTTATATTTCATCTGAAACCTGGAGTACGAAGGGTAGCTGTAGATGGGTGCTCAGCTGGGAGAGAGGTAGTCTGTTTTAGCCAAGAAGAAAAGTGTGGCCAGATGCTAGAAAAAAGCTGTGGCTCAAGTGGTAGAGTGCTAGCCATGAATGAAAAAATGTGAGGTCAAGCCCTAGTACCAAGATGTGTACTTGCTCATGCACACACACACACACATACAGAGAGAGTGGAAGGAGGCAATGATGAGCTGAGCTAGAACTGAGGGCAATCCTGAGGCATAGTCACAGTAAACTCTCAATCCAGATCAAGTGTTTTCTCCCTAAGTCCTTCTTGGGCTGAGGGGTCTGGGCCATGGCAGTAAGTTCCATGGAACCTACCCCTCCATCCTTGCATAGGGCCACAGGACCAAGGGAAGGACACTAGGGATGCTCCTTTGTAGTCAGCCCACGTTTGTAGACCTTCATCTGCACCCAAGCCCTGGTGAGGAAAGCAGGGTTCCAAGCCCTTGGACTCCTGTGATAGTGACTGTTATAAGCAACAGCCAGTTGGCTGTGGATTCCTGAGCCTACAAGATTTTCATGAGCTCAACTCAATACCTGCCCAAGGTGTGCCTGACAAATTCACTCTTGTGATATCTGTGTGAGTGGATGTTACCCGGTGTGACATTTTTTAAACTCCTGCCCCTCCTGGCCCAGAACCGTGGTCTGAGATGGCGATTATTGCTCAGATCCACAGTGAACCGATGACAGATGCCATTCTGATAATCTCCATGCCCCAAGACTTGACCCTTTTCTGGTACTGTGGCCTGCTCTGTAGGCAATGGCCTACAAACAGGCCATTTCCTACAATTGCCTCAAGACTTGCAGGACACCTAGACATTGGGAGACCCTCAGGGCCCCACTGGAAAGTATTTTGCCTAGAGCCACCTAGTGAGGTCCAAGCAGTCCAGGTGTTGATCATGGAGCTTGAACTCTGGGCATGGGCTCTCTTCCCCAGTTCTTAATTTTACCACCTGAGCTACAGAACTACTTCTGGTTTTCAGGAAGTTCCTTGAAGATCAGAGTCTCCCTGACTTTCCTGCCCGGGCTGGATTTGAACTGCGATCCTCACATCTCAGCCTCTTGAGGAGCTAGGAGGACAGATATGAGCCACCTGTGCCCGGCTGACCTGGCCTTTCACCACAATGGACTAGGAAATCCTGAAAGCTTTTCTTTATTTTTTCTGTGCCAGTACTGGGGCTTGAACTCAGGGTCTGGGCTCTGGTCTCTTAACATTTTTCCTCAAAGTTAGCACTCTACCACTTGAGCCAAAGCTCCATTTCTGGCTTTTGGTTGTTCATCAGCAAGAAGAGTCTCACTAATTTTCCTCCCCTGAACTGGCTTGACTGTCAATCTCTATCTCAGTCACCTGACTAGGTAGGATTTACAGTATAGCACTGATAGCATGGGGCGAGAAGCTTTTCTTAAGCAAGTGTTCTTCCCTGCATTTGCCCTGACTCCGCCATGAAAAGGAGGTCTGAGGGTCAGGAGCTGTGAAAAATAGGCTTCTAGCCACAGGAAATGACTGGGGTCCCTGGTGTAAAGCCAAGCTAATCTTCCCCATGGGCCTCATTCTAGGAACCCCACCTTCTACCCTGTGACTCAAGTATAAACCTTGACCCAGCCTTGAATGTCCTGCCAGACTTTTCTGAAGCCACAGAGCCTATATTCAACCACACCACCTGCTCTACATCACACCTCAAGACCTTTGCCCATGCTGTACCTTCTGCCTAAGGCTCTCTGTCCTGTATCCACAACTTAAAACTCCCTCAGAATTTTGACACTGGTTATATCTACTCCTGGAGCAAATATTTCTTTCCCTTGTCCCTCTTTTTTATATTGAGTTGCTAGAGATGGAATTTTTGCAGGCTGACTGGAAAATGCTCTATCTAGATGTGTGTGTGTGTGTGTGTGTGTGAGAGAGAGAGAGAGAGAGAGAGAGAGAGAGAGAGAGAGAGAGAGAGAGAGAGAGAGAGAGAGAGTGTGTGTGTGTGTGTGTGTGTGTGTGTGTGTGTGTGTGTGTGTGATTGTCCTTGGTTTGAATTCATGGCCTGGATGCTATCCTATCCCTGAGCTTTTGTGCTCAAGGCTAGCACTGTACTACTTGAACCACAGATCTATTTCTGGCTTTTGGGGTGTTTAATTGGAGAAAAATTTCTCGTACAAACTTTCCTGCCTGCAATTGGGATCCTTAAATCTCAGCCTCCTGAGTAGCTTACAAGGGTGAGCCACCAGCACCTGCCCTTTACCCTACCTCTTACCTATAAACTTGGTCCTCCTCTGAGTTCCAGAAAAATATGTCTCACCAGGTTCACTTTTTTTTGCCTGTCTTCATACTTGAACTCAGGGTCTGGGCAAGTTCCTGAGCTCCTTTTTCTCAAGGCTATCACTTTAGCCACAGTGCGACTTTTGGCTTTTGCTATTTGTGTGGTACTGAGGAATCGAACAGGATTTAATGCATGCTAGGCAAGCACTCTACCACTAAGCCACATTCACAGCCCAAGGTTCACTTCTAACGGGAGTTATGAGGGTGAGATTTATTGGCATACCTCTTTTGGCATAGAAATTGCTGACTATTTCATATCTTTGTCAAGATTTGGGACCAGCCTTTGACTAGGCAATGAGGAATGATAAATGACTGATAGCTACCAGGCCCCAGAGGTCTAGGCTCACATCCTATGGAGGGATAGAGAATATGGAGCCAGAAAGTTTGACAACTCCTACAGTCTAGGAACTGTGGTCTCCCTGGAGGCAGTGGCTGGCAGCAAGGTGTCCAGGTGGGACACCTCAGCCCTAATATAAAGCTTCAGTTATTAAATGGAAGAGAAGGATGCTTTGTTTAAGTTGCCAGCCTAGACTTAGTACTCTCTGAAGGTTTGTCCCAGCTTTCCCAGGTTGGGGGACTGGGCATGGGCAACCTGCTGAATGCCCATCATCCATACATCATCCATCCATACACAGAGATATGGACTTATTGCCTCCTTTGGCGGGGGGCAGTTCCGTGTTTGTACTATGAGCCTAGGCCTTGTCCCTGAGCTCCTTTTGCTCAAGGGTAGTGCTCTTCTCTTGAGCCACAGCCCCATTCATGTTTTTTTTTTCCTGTGATATCTTTGAAATAAGAGTGTTGCGGCATTTCCTGCCCTGGTTGAATTCAAATTAGCATTCTCCACATCTCTGCTTCCTGAGGAGCTAGGATTACAGGCAGGAGCCCCTGGGTCCTGTGTTTCTTTTCTTCTTGTTGTTCTTTTTTTGTAATTGGAACAATCTGAAATCTTCATGTTGTCATTCCAATGGTTTGCATTCGAAGTAAACTACCCAGCCCTGGAGTTCGAATGCCAGGACTGCCACCCACAAATGGAAGGAGGTCCTGACAAACTCATTCCTATTTTTGTGAATGCCAATGGAATATTATAAAAGTAATAATTAAATTTGCAGTTAATTCATGATTCCATTTTAGAATGCCACACAAAAATTATTGGATTATCATCCATTATAGCACCATGATATAATTCCCCTAAAGGAAGGATATTGAATAATTTTTAATATTTTCATAACTATTCAACCAGGATATTTCATTAAATGGAGGCATAATTTGATAACTAATAATTGGTAATAATGTGTATAATTTAATATCCTCACATTCCTTCTCTCTGTATGCATATATATAAACATCTATCTATCTATATCTATTTGTCTATCTATTTATCTATCTATCTATCTATCTCTCTCTCTATCTATCTATCTATCTATCTATCTATCTATCTATCTATCTATCTATTTATCTATCTATCTATATTGAGCACTCCTGTGGCTTGATCACAGGTCCTCAGAACTTCCTGGCAGCTCAGTTTTCCGGAGGCTGGTGTGCTAAGATTGTGACCCCATTTATCGAATGGCAGTGTAGGACATGAGTTGAAATCCCAGCATGACCAAAAATGTATTCGTGGTGTAAGAAGCGAATTTTGACTCATTTTTTCCCTTTCCTGTGAAAGTCCTGGGACTAAGTATCAGGGATAATCCATATGCAAATATATCCTATGTGATATGATGTAATAAAAGAAATGTTATATGTGTAAGAATGCTAATTAAATATGGGTAATAAACATCATATGCACTAAACCCATGTATGTTAGTAGGTCTCATATGTTAATATTACTTTTTTCAGTTCTGGGGCTTCAATTCATACCCTGGGAACTGGTCTGAGTTTCTTGTCTTCAAGGACAGTGAGCCTTTCCCCTTCACCCATACTACCACGGTTATCCAGACCCTGAGTTCAAATACAAGGCCTGCCAGAAAAATGGTGCAAATTCCAAGCCAAGGCCCTATTATTATTGTTGTTGTTGTTGTTGTTGTTGTTGTTATTGCCTGAGCACAGGGCTTGCACTCAATTTTGGCATCTCTGCCACAACAAACCCTTGGATCCTAGGACCTGAGTTCAAATCTTGAGGCTGGCAAAAATAAAAATAAAAAGGAGGAGCATAAAACTGAGAAGTTCAAGAAGGTGGTTTTACTTATTTTTCCCTTTGTATTGTAACCATCCTGCATGTAAAAGACAAGGCCCAGAAAGTGTACGTGACCTTGCATTGCTGATGTTTGCTATTCTATTAAGGAAGCCATAGCTGAAACTGGCAACTTAGGTCTGGAGGTTGAATCCCGGGATTGCCACCAATGAATGGCGGAGATTCTAAGAAACACATTCCCATATATATCCATACAAATAGAATGTTATAAAAGTAAAAATTAAATTAGTAGTGTATGATTGTATTATAAAATTATACACAATTACACTACATTGACTAATTTTCAATTAATGTTTTATTATGTATTCAATCATAATTCTTAAAAAAAGGAAGGTATAATTTAATTGCCAATAATCAGTAGTAATATCGTATATGCAATTTCATAGTATATAGACATCTCTCTCTTGTTTTATGCATCTACATCTACATCTATCTATCCATCTATCTATCTATCTATCTATCTATCTATCTATCTATCTATCTATCTATCTATCTGTCTGTCTGTCTGTCTGTCTGTCTGTCTGTCTATCTATCTATCTATCTATCTATCTATCTATCTATCTATCTATCTATCGATCTATCTATCTATCTATCTATCTATCTATCTATCTATCTATCTATCTATCTATCTATCTATCTATCTATCTATCTATCTATCTATCTATCTATCTACATATCTATCTACCAAGCTACACAATCTATCTGTTTATACTCTTGTCACTACTGGAGCTCAGTGGTAAAGTGCTCGCCTAGTACATACAAAGCCCTGGGTTCGATTCTTCACTACCGTGTGCACAGAAATATCCAGAAGTCCTGCTGTCGCTCAAGCAGTCAAGCACTAGCTTTGAGCATAAAAGCTTAGGGACTGGACTGTGTCTAGACTCTTACTCAAGACCCAGGAAAGGCACCAAAAAAAAAGATAGAATGTTCTGAGTGCAACTATATAATGATAGCACTGAAAATACCTCAGCACAGAGCAAGCCAAGAGTCTGGTTCTGACAGCTGCCCTCAAACCTGACTTAGCCAGAGGTAAACCACTGTAACCCAGATCCACAGAATCAGATGCTGCTGGCTCACTCACCTCTGTCATCCAAGATACTCGGGGACTGAGACCTGACACTGGTAGGCTTAAAACCCAGCCCTGGCAGGAAGTCTGTGAAACTCTGAACTGTGGCTCAAACTGGTAGAGCTCTAGCCTTGAGCAAAAGATCTTAGGACAGTACCCCCAAACTTTCAGTGTAATCCCCGTGGCTGACTCCACTTCCCAAAAAAAACCCACCCCTCTTAATCATTAAATGTGAACTTTGTGTTTGTTATGTGTTTCTGAAAGAATGGTGATGCTGATGAAAACACCCTAATACTAATGACAGCTTGTGGGATACAGCTATGTGATGAGTCCTTCATGAGGTGTTGCGTGCTGAGTCCTTCATGGGGTACATTCTTTGACCTGATCCTTGTAAGAGTTCCACAAGTCAGATGATTATGCAGATGAGGAAGTTGAGGCTCAGATATGTCCCCCTGTCAGTGCCAAAATTATGTATGTACCTAACTCCAGTGAGTTGTCTCCTGAAGACAATTGTTTTGGTTTATTTTTCTTGGTCGTGAACCTTGAACTCAGGGCCTAGTCACTGACCCTTCCCTGTTGGGCCAATGGACAGCACCCTACCATGTGGAGCCAAGAACCCTCTTGCAAAAGAGTGTTACAGTTTAGGCAACTGTAGCTGAGGTCTGTCATCCTTCCTATTCAGGAAGCTGAGATATGACGATCTCGGTTCCAAACTATCCCAGACACAAAAGGTCTCTTGGGACTATTATCCCCTATTCACCACTTAGAAACTTGAAGTGGAAGCTGGGCACCAGCAACTCGCACCTGCCATTCTAGCTATTCAGGAGAATGAGAGCTGAGGATCACAGTCCAAAGCCAGCCTGGGCAGGAAATTCCTTGAGAGGTTTCTCTCCAATGAACTACCAAAAACTTGCAGGGTTGCTGTAGCTCAAGTGGTAGAGCACTTGAATTTAGCTGAAGAGCACAAGGACAGCACCCAGGCCTACACTTCAATTCCTCCATCTTATAAGAACAAAAAGAAAGAAACATGAAGTGGATTGCTGGGAAAGTGCCTTAGAGTAGAGTGCTTTACATGTATGAATCCCTGGGCTTGATTACTTAGTACCACATCACTAGAATAAAGCCTGAAGTTGCTGTGTGGCTCAAGTGGTAGAGTGTTATCCTTGTACAGGAGTTCAAGCTCCAGGACAAATGTATACACACACATTCATGCACAGACACACACACACACACACTCACACATACACCACACACATACATACACACACACAGATACCAGAAGTGAAGCTGTGACACCAAATGGTAAATTGTTGAGCTTCTGTTCTGAGCTCATGGTCAGCACCAAGGCCCTCTGTTCAACCCGCAAACCTAGCCACCCAGTACCCAACTAGGAGAGACCAAAGGTTTCAAAACCTGATGGCTTCACCAATCCTAAATGACAGGAAGTATTGTGATATTACACATTTGTTTAGATTTAGCAAGATTCCAGAACCTGGGAAGCCACCGTTGCCAATAATGAATTATTTTATTAGGTTCAGCTCCCCTGTTGTCTACCAGAAGGACCCTTGAATTTATTGTAGCAAGTTATTTCAACACTGGAACATAGTCTAACAAAGAAAGGATAAGTGCAGGGAATTTGGCCTGCCCACGGGACCTGGCACAAATGGAGGCTTCCTGTCAAAACAGCACTGAGGAAAGAGATAGCTTGAGGTACAAAGAGGCCTTTCTCTCCTGGCCTTCAGAGCCTGCCCACACTCCTGCTCACTAATTGGCCCGGATGGATTTGTTTGTTACACAGCTGTACAGGAGTGAGTTCTTTTGTCTGCCTGTTCCAACAATGAGGCAGACTTTCTCCAGCAATCCCTGGTATGGAGAAAACCTCTAGCTACAATGGGAACAGTGAAGGGAGCCCCAGAATATGCACTGCCTTGAAGCACTGTCTGTGCTATGAAATCATTCTATTCAAAGCAAATTTCCTAGCTGGGTGCCTTTCATCTTAGGGACTCTGGACATTCACTGATAGAAATACATGGTATTTTGTAAACTGTGCCATGTGTTTACAGCTGTATTGAAGAACACACCCTTAATATATCATTAGAAAACATTGGTTATTGAATAGAATCTATATGAGAATGTAATTTGAACTAATTACACTAATTTGAAAACTACATATTAGTCCAATAAAATGTAGAAATAAATGGCTTTATTTATAAGAAAATAATACCACCAAGAAAAGTGAGTATACATTAGAGAGATTGCAGTAATAACATTACGGTTTTTACTGTCTCTACCTGTTTATGTGATTGTATTTCTTGATATTGAAAGTGACCTCTTTTTATTCTTATTGGATGTAATCCAACGCTGTTTATTACTATGTATTCAATGTGGGAAATCTAGCTTCAAAAATCTGTAAAGTTTTTTTTTTCCTTTTCAATCACAACATTGTCATTATCAGGGTACACTGTGGTCATCATAATCTACATCAAAATTATTATTAACATTATACATGCTCTTTAAAGTCTGATATGTATCTATGATTTTGAGATTATTTCTTTTGATTAATAATTCTAATGTTACCACTGTGCATGCATCCATATTAAAATTTTGAACCCTAAACAGGTAGCTTTACTATATACTTATAGCAAATTATTGCATAGATTTTTGAAGCATTGCATATTTCTAACCAGTATGAATTAACTTCCTTTCTCCCCACCACTACGAACAAATATTTAAGAGTTTGAACATAATTATTTTAAGTAATATACTGTAAATGTTACTACAATATCATGTGTATATCTAAAATTCCCCTGAAAGTATTAAACTCTACATTCTATTGAAATATTAGTTATTTTATTCTAGGAAACTTTTGGGAAAATAAACTGTATATCTTTGAAATGAACAAGGTCAAAAAATAGTAGCATAAAATTTTTAGAGGGAGTCTGTATTCAGAAATATACATATATATATATATATATATATAAAATGTGTAGAAAGATACATTTTAGAGATTGTCATCAGAAATATCTACATATATCTATATTTATGTATAGAACAATGTACGTTATAGTGAAACAAAAATCTTAAAACATAATTAAAATTTAAAAAATACATCAAACCAAGTGTCAGTGACTCACGCCTATAATTTGAGCTATTCTGGGTAATAAGATCTTAGAATTATGTTCAAAACTAGCCCAGACAGAAAAGTACTTGTTAGAATCTTATCTCCAATTAACCACTTAAAACAGGAATTAGCTCTGTGCCTCAAGTTGTAGAATGCTGGCTGTGAGCATAAAATGGTTTAGAGACAATGCCCAGCCCTTCAAACAACAAAAACAACCACAACAACAACAAAATATATCACATTAATTTCACAAAAGCATCTTTCAACTACTGTGAACATTTCTTAGAAACATGAATATATACCCCTGGAAAATGTTCAGCAAAAATATAGAATATTTCCGTCTATGTTAAAGACATGATTAGATTGTTTCAGATATTTAGGTAAGGATTAGGAATTAAGAACAATGATAATATATTGGAACTTGCCTTTTATTCTATTTTACTGTAGTAATAAAATGTTATTTTTAATGATTATATAAAATTACTCTTGTTTGGTATTTGAATTACAATAAGTGATAACCATTTTTAAATGATTTCCATAGGAAAGGATCATTTATTTAATGGTATCAATTGTATTGTAATTTCAAAATAATTACGATTATTATTCCAAGGCTGGTTCACTCTAAGACTGTATTTGTTTTCTTGTTCTAGTTTTCATATGTTGGAAGAAATTAAAATTCCAAAAATTCAATGGATGTTGGCATTCAGGAACATCTTCATAGATACTAATATTGGAGTCCCTTCAGTGGAATTGTTTCTGTTCATTTGTTATTTTCATAAATAAATCAAGATGATTATTATTTGTTTCTTTTCACTGCTATTGGCTCTTATCTTGAGAATACTTTTTTCCTAGCAAAGTAGAAAAAAGCAATTGGATTGAGCAAGTAACATATGGCTTTCATAAAATGCAGGTGCAGAGAATTGTGTCTTCTGGCATTTGCTAAGTTTCTTCCAGAAAAGGATATCAACCACTTATAAGTGATGCATAATTCCTAGGTATTCCAGTTATCACATAGACTTTTAGATTGAGTTATCTCTGTATAAACTCAAAAAAAATACCAAAATACCTCAAAATCAACAGAAATCACATTTTGTTTTAAAATCTGTAGTTTAAAAAGAATTTTTAGCCAACACTGAAAACATCTTTTTAGGTATTCTGCAATTTTTGTGAAGTATTTTTAACAGTAGTTAAATGCTTTCTATGTCAAATTTTTAGAAACCTTTATTGATCCAATGTCATGAATTTTTACATTTATGTTTTATAGGTTTTTACATCTCACATTTATTTTGATAATCATTTTTTATTTTAAATTTGTGAATAAGGTTTGAGGTAGTAGTCTAAGATCAGACTTTAAATCTAGAGAGGCAATAGTGCCAATACACCCATTTAAGATTCTATTTTTATTTCATAAAGTCATGGCATCCTTTTCAAAATCTATTGACCATAAGACTAAGAATTTATTTTTGATACATTCTTCTATGTGTTTGTTCTTATAGTAGGGCTATGTTGTTTTCACTACTAAACATGGTAACAAGATTCAAATCTAGTATGAAGGCTCAAGCTACACAATTTTACAAGATTGTTTTGACTGATCTGTATTCCTTGAACCATATGAGTTTATTGAGCAAATGGACCAATATTCTACAGAGATATCTAGAAGTTTGAGAGTCATTAATATTTTGCACCTTGTGAAAACATAAGACCCCAGATATTACATAGAGAAAAATGTCTTTAGGGAATGCTTGAAGCAACTAAAATTAATTTAGGAATGAGTTAAGATATAACACTATAGCCTAATAAAACTGAATGATAACAACTTGAGCTGTACTAGAGAGGAGAGTGAGAGCGGATAGAATGATGGACCACATAGGAGCAGTATATCATTGGTATTGTGTTTCAAAAAACAGAAAGACTTCAGAGAAGAGAAGGAAGAACATAATCAATGTGTCCTGAATCAACTTTCTTTTTAATCCACCTAATAGTGTGGACTGAGAGTCAGAGAAGATGGGAAAAAAATAAAATAGAAAATAAAGCATTGTATAGAACTCTTACAATGTAAATAAATTCTAATAGAAATATGATCATTAATTTCCAAAGAAATAAGATTAAGAATAGGTAAACTCTAAAGGCAAAAAAATGAAGAGAAAAAAGAAGCAAAGTAAAACTTTAATCCATAACAAATACAAGAGTTTCGAAGTGGAAAGGCAGTGAAAATATTCTAATTAACAAAATAACAAAGTTGCTAACATTGATAGAATATGGATCACATTGTATCATATATAATTTTAAAACAACATATTAGTAATGAAAATTTAAGTCATAATTTAAAACACTATTTATATTATAACTAAACAGTATAGTTCAGTGGTTAAATTTGGCCTAGCATATGTGAAACAATGGTGTGATTTCCCAAGCATTACAAAGTACACACAAAGCACACACACACGCAAAAACCACATAAACACACACACACACATACACATCACATACACACTTTTGGAATATTGATATTATCATATTAAACACAGGAAATTATCACAAATAGTAAAACTAGGTTAATATATAAAATCATAATATTGCTCTTACTATTTAAAAGTTTAGTAGAAATAAAATAATCACAATATGGGGCTGGGAAGTTGGTTTAGTGGTAGAGCACTTGCCTTGCATGTCTGAGGCCCTGGGTTCGATTCCTCAGCACCACATAAGCAAAAAGAAAAAAGCCAGAAGTGGTGCGTGCTGTGGCTCAAGTGGTAGAGCACTAGCCTTGAGCTGAAGAGCTGTGGGACAGCACCCAGGTCCAGAGTTCAGGCCCATGACAGGACCCCCCAAAAATATTACAATATACTTGGATTTTTGTAGATTAATTTAATTGAAAATTAAGACATAGAAAACATGAGAACCTTTGCAAACAAGTTTTAACTAATAAACATTTTAAAACATGTATCCTTTTATTTTGACAAAAGATTGATGTTACTGGTGTTTTAACTCAAGATTTAGAATATGATAGCCAGTATTCTATATGGATATATCTCTAATGATTTCACTCTGGATATTTTTATAATAAGGTATCATAGTTTCTCAGGCTCTCCCGAATTACAAAACCTATTTGCAATTCCGGCCATAGCTAGAAAATTGAAGCCACAAATTACCATGCCCAGCTCAAACTTTTTTTAATTCAAGTACAAATATTTACAAAAACGTGATCAAGTAATGAAGCCTTTCTTAATAAAGTATGTGCTTCTAGAAAATACAGTATTTGTTACCTGGAAAAATATGTTTATAATTATAAGAAATTAAATTTATTTAAATTCACCAACCATATAAAATTATTTACAATAATTTTAAATATTCACATGTTAAATATTTTAAAAGCAAAATATATGTGTATGAATAATTTACATGTGTAAAAAATATGCAAAATTAAATTAACTAATTCTACAATTCTGAAAAAAGAATTACCCTAAAGAAACAAAAGAATAGTAATTAAGTTCAAAATTTGAAAGTTAGAAAATAAGATGGAGTACAATTTAGTTGGCAATAACTGTAAACCCTCTGTATATCAATTTTATAATAAAAAATGCATGAACAAAGAAAGCAAAAGTACCCATTGATCAATAGCAAAAGCAAAAGTATCAGTAGTTGTTTGAGTGTAGAAAAAAAATCGATGGCGGGGATAACAAGAAATATACTCATTACCTTACTTATGTAATTGAAACCCCTCTGCAAATTAACTTTACAATAAAATTAAATTGAAATTAAAAATGAACCAAATAATATACCAATTAAAAATTCTTAGAAGCCATTGGTTAAAAACTTTGTAGCGGGGCGCTGGTGGCTCACGCCTGTAATCCTAGCTACTCAGGAGGCTGAGAGCTGAGGATCGCGGTTCAAAGCCAGCCCGGGCAGGAGAGACCGTGAGACTCCTATCTCCAATAAACCACCAGAAAACCGGAAGTGGCGCTGTAGCTCAAGTGGTAGAGCGCTCGCCTTGAGCTGAAGAGCTGAGGGACAGCGCCCAGGCCCAGAGTTCAAGCCGCACGACCGACAAAAAAAAAAAAAAACTTTGTAAACAACTGCCCCAAGTAACCCAAGGAATATACTTTGATGAGACTGTTTAAATACTTGAACTTCAGCAGAGAAGCAAAATATTAAAAAAAAAATTGATACAAAGTAAAGTAATAAATCAGAATATATTACTATAATAATCATTAGGAGAATTTTCAGTGATAGTCAAATATGTAAGCTATGAGACAATATGCCATTCGTTTGCACTTAGTAAGTGAGAAAGAATTTTCTAGGTCTTTTTAAATATATCATAAGTTTAATGAAGAAACTATTATGTCACATCATATGATAATCAGATAAAGATTATATTAGAGCAAAGAACAGATTATACTATGTTTTTGGATGTTAATGTATATACTTATTTTGGTTGGGGGAAATTGTGGGGATTTCAACTTGGAGTATTGTTCTTGCTGGCTGGCATCATATCAGTGGTTAATTTTAGGATAGTGGTTCCCTTTCCACAAGAACATGCACCGGATCTGTCCTTTTAACCTTCCCATCATCAATGGCATCAGAGTTAAACACCAAATCGTCTAGCTTCAAAACTTGGCTGGCTTGGATACTGCAGTCCTTCCAATCTTAGTCTCTAGATAGTGCAGGATGGTGTAAATGATCCAATGCATCCAGCTATAGATTGAGAAGTAAGTCCACTAAAATTTGGCCTGGATTCTGTTCTCAAACCTCCTAAGTAGTTAAGAGTACAGATGGGAGCCACTGGTGCCAAGCAATTACAGTATTTTAAAGCAATTAGACATATATATTTATGACTTAGGCTTGTGATTACCTCAGGAAAAGAATAAAAGTTTAGTGAAGAATAGAGAACAGGCAGAATTTTAACTAGCTAATCAGAGGCTGAATAAGTTAGCTAGCTACTCAGGAGACTGAGATCTGAAGAACACTGTTCAAAGCCAGTCCAATCATGAAAATACATATGATTATCTCCAAAAAGCCAGAAGTGGAGCAGTGGCTCAAGTGGTAGAACACTATCCTTGGGCACAGAAACCTAGGGGATAGTGCCCAGGCTTTATTCCACCTCACGAATGATGAATGCATGCATGAATATATGCACATGTGCATGTGTGTAGACACACGTGTGTGCACACACAAACAAATGAGTAGTTAAATGCAGAGTTCTTTTTTTTAACCTTTCTGTACTTTAATTCCCTGTATTAGTTTACCAATTAACAAAATCAGCTAAGCACCTTTTTACATACAACTCATCATGTTTCTCTAAAGTCTACTCTCTTTTTAGAAGCCTGCGTTTATTTGACCCAAAAGTAAATTATTCAGGAAGTCAATTCATCTCCCTCAACTCTGTAGTGTTAGATGATTGTTTAGGTTCTTCCTAGCAACATGATTTTGTGAAATCCTGCATCAACTAGCATATTTCTTTCATGAGACAGGAAGCCTCTGTCAAACAACTAATAACAGATTTTTCTCCTCCTGGCAAGCATCTGTAGTTTTATTGTCTTCATATAATGCATGATCTGTGTATGCAAAACACTGCTGTGAAAATAAAAAGACCCTTCTCAGCGCTAAGCATTAGTATGCCATTCATACATATGAAGGTGTTTAAATATTACTGAAATTGTTTTGGAATAAATAATGTTCACCTTGACTATCTTGAGAAGGAAGAATTGGGTTCTCAGCACTTTAGGTAAAAACTTGAGTGAAAGAAAAAAAAAAGAAAAGTGATGAACAACTCAACTCATACATTCAAAGGAAACAAAACAACTTAATAAAACAGAAATTAATTCAGTACTCAAGAACCTGCAGGAAATTCAAAGATTTTTTAAAAATAATCTATGATATGCTTATGAAAATCCTAACTATATGGGAGTCTACTGTTATGAGAATAGTGGTTAAAGCCCAGAATTGACAGACAGGTCTCTACACAGTGCCAGGCACCTGTTATTCTAAATTCCAGGAAAAATAACATCAAGTGGACTGAGCCCATGTTCATACACAAGTAGGAAGCCAGATTCTATCTGAAAATTAATCAGTATAATTTGTGCTGGGAGCATGACAAAGTGGAAGGAACACCAATTTAGGAGACACAAGACACTCAATTGAAACTCTAATATTATGAGTATTAAAGAAAAAAGCTATGACTTTAAATATTTGGAATAATTGTAAGATTTGAGTATCTGTGTGGAGAAAAATCCATGGCAGAGATAGAGTGAATCCATGAAGCAATGCTTTCTACTTAATTGATAATGGTATGTGGTACTCCAGACATAACAGAGTTATCTTGAAAATCAGCATGGATATGCATTTGGGTGATGGAAATACTCTACTTACACAGGTGTAAATTAAACAGATTTTTTTGGGGGAGAGGTAAATTGAAGTTCTTGAACTAAGAGCCTGGGTGATATCCCTGAGCTTTTTCTCTCAAGGCTACCACTCTATTTCTATGAGCCACAGTTGCAATTTTGATTTTCTGTCAGTTGTTTGGAGATAAGAGGCAGGCTCATGGAATTTTCTGCCCAGGATGGCTTCAAACTTGATTGTCAGATCTCATCCTCCCGAATAACCAGGATTCCCAGCATAAGCCATTGATGTTTTTAATAATTTAGTAAATTGTAGAGTTACAGAAGTTATAAATTATCACCTGTATAATAATTATACATTATAACCTGTGTAATATATGTGTACGTATGTATCAATGCATATGGAAAGAAATATTTTAACATATTTTTGTATCTATAGTAGATTTATGAAATCATCCTTCATTATAAAATAAATTGGAAATAAAAGTTAATAAGGAGCAAAACAAATGGAATTGTCATGTGTCTTGTTGAATGGAATAGGAATTGCGAGAATCAGTTTGGGAAAACCATTTTTACTTTAACAAAGTGGATAATGCCTATTAATTCCAATCCATTTATTTGCCTATATTGTGCATCCTCACACATGTGTCAAAATCAAACCACACTTCTTTGCCTTTGTATTTAGATCACCAGTTATAATTTAGGAGATAGATGAAGTAATCAAATAAAGATTAAAATAATAGTAATGAGGCTATGAGTTAGAGCTGAAAATGATTTTAAATATGATAATAGCTAATTAAATTGCATATTTCTTACTTTAACTCTATTGTCATGTCCCTCATTGCCACATTAGGAAAGTACATAGAAGGTTCTCACTAAATTATGTGTACAATTATGAAAAAAAATGTATTGAAAGAATATGGGCAGAGTGTGGTTTTAGCTTATTGAGACCTGTAGGGGGTAGTGTGTTTTTGAGGACTTGCAATACATTGTGATGGAGATGAAGGGAGGGATGTGCTTATCCTGGAAAACTGGCAAGAGGATTGTTCCCAGAAAGATAGCGATGAATTCTTCCAAAAGTTTACAGTAAAATCACTTTCACAACCATGGTCTCTGCTGCACTATTCACTATAGTCAAGTTATGGAAACAGCCAAGATGCCCTTTGGCGGAGGGATGGTTGGAGAAAAGTGTGGGACATATACACAATTGAATTGCACCCATCCATTATGAAGACTGTTACATTATTTGCAAAGAAGATCTAAAAATATATTAATTAAACTAAGTCAGAGCCAGACACACAAAGGACCCATGTTCTGTCATGTATTTGGAAACTAGAACTTTATGCAAATTTACACAACAGCATTAACCAAAGCATGCTGTTTGCAAAGGAGTATTTAACAGGTGTAATTTCTTATAAAATTGAACTTTTAATCCAAAAAAATATATACCAGGCAACTATCACTTGGAAGATGTGAGTAGAAGTCAAAGGGAAGGAAATTAAGAGAGTTATGGGGGAAGAGAGTGAAGGCATAATATTCAATGCAGATAGTATGAAATTAGAAGAAATGAAATTAAGTGAAGTTTGGAAGGGGGTGGAAAAGTTACGTAAACATCCATTGTACTTACAATCTTGGGCTTAAACTCAAGTCCAAGGAATTATTCCTCACCTTTTTTTCCCTCAAGTTTAACACTCTACAACTTGAGGCACAGCACTACATCCAGTGTGTCTTTTTCTGTTTATGTGGTACTGGGGAATTGAACCCAGGATTTCATGCATGCTAGGCAATAACCGTACCATGAAGCCACCTTGCCAGAGCCCTAAATGACTTTTTTAAGATGGCATTACATTTTCATTCCATAAGTATTTATCATAATTTTAGCCAGAAATTTTAGCTAGAAAAGGACGTAGAACACAATACTAAATCCAGTAAGGCTAGATGGACAATGATTAACCATCACGGTCTAGCCAGCCTCAGAGGGGCTTACCTCATGGAGCTGATACAACAGACTGAACGAGACAGATCCTGACCCACAGCCCACCTCCAGAATGAGAGAACTACCTTGGTTCCAGTCTCATGGGGATGCTGGGCCACCTCCTCTAGCACCCATTCAATCAGTTCCTGTGAGAGAGAGAGAACAAAAAAGAAGGTCAGAATTACAATTAAGCCAGGTGCTGGTGGCTCAGCCTATAATCTTAACTGTACAGGAGGCTGAGATATTCAACCCAGGCAGGAATATCTGTGAGACTCTTATCTCCAAAGAACCACCAGAAAACCAGAAGTGATGCTGTGACTCAAGTGGTATAGTGCTAGCCTTGAACTGAGGTGCTTGGGTACAAAGCCCAGGCCCAGAGTTCAAGCCCCACGAATGACAAGCAATTGACTTCCCACCACAAGAAGTGGACTGAATAGCACCCAATATCCTAGGGATCATGGCAGAAAAGTCAGGCTGAGCTTCCTCTCAGCTGGGAGTCATGTGTAGGTCACCCGGCTTCTCCATGCCTTAGTTTCCCCAGCTACAAAACTGAACAAAGTGAAGGTTCCCTTCCTCATGGGGATAGGGTTATAATGAATGAGAGCCAAGCTTTGTTTTATAATACCATACCTGTCACACCATTAATAACACACACCATTTGAGCCCTTTCCGGTATCTTCCTGCTATGTGCTTATAGAATTACTGAGAACTGTACCCAACTGCCACTCACCCCGTGCCTGGCCCTGCTCCAGAGATCCCTCTGTATTAATCCCTTGTTTCCTCACAACTTTCCCATGAGGAGATTGAGGACCAAGGGTAGAGGCCCAACCCAGAGCTTGACCCGTGGTCAATAATCAGCTGCCATGGACTGAGTTTGGTACAATCCGTCTAAACCAATGACTGAGCATGGTGCTGCATGTCTACCATCCCAACTACAGAGGATTGGCCCTGGTGGTGCATGCCTGAAAAAGTTAGGAGGACTGCGATCCAGCCCAGCCTGAGCATATATTAAGTGTCCAACTCAGAAATGCCAAGACAGAAAAGCTTGGCTCGCATGGTAGAAGATCTTACTGGCAAGTCAAAGGCCTGAGGTCAAACCCTAATATACCAAAAAGAACCAGAGGCCAAGTGCCAGAGGCTCATGCCTATAATCATATTACTCAGGAGGCTGAGATCTGAAGATCAAAGTTCAACATTTAAAATAGGGTTGGCCTTGCCCATCATGATGAGAAGACCCGGAGTCTGACCTTTTCTTTTGCACTCCATACTAGCAGGGATCACATCCTTACTATGTGCTAGCCATGCTCTCTGTCCCCCAGGAAAGCCATCCCCTGCAGGCCACATTCCCAGTCCTCCCAAGCTCTCACTGCCACCAACTAGGCCCAAGGGAGTACACAGCTCCAGGGCACACAGATCCCTTGTTCTTGTAATTTAAATGTTGAGTCCCCTTCAAGCATCTCACCCTGGAAGTGGCGCTGTAGCTCAAGTGGTAGTGCTCTCGCCTTCAGTTGAAGAGCTGAGGGACAAGACCCGGACCCAGAGTTCAAGCCCCACGACCGACAAAAAAAAAAAAAAAAAAAGCATCTCACCCTTCCAGGTCCCCAGTCCTCAGCTGCTAAGCCCATGCACCCCCAATGATAGCAGGTAGAAGTTACCAAAGCATCCAGCCTCCTTGTTACAGCCCATTTCTACACACACACACACACACAGACACACACACACACACACACACACACACACACACACACACACACATCCAGACTGGTGACAGAAGATTCGTCTATGCAGGAACTTCAATTTGCCAAGGGATCATTCACCTGAGCACAGTCAGGCTGTACAAGGAGAATATGATCTCTCTCTCTCTCTCTCTCTCTCTCTCTCTCTCTCTCTCTCTCTCTCTCTCTCTCTCTCTCTCTCTCTCTCTCTCTCTCTTTCTCTCTCTGTGCCTCTCTCTGTCTCTGTCTCTCTCTGTCTGTCTCTCTGTCTCTGTCTCTGTCTCTCTCTCTAAGGATCTCTCACTCTCTCTCTCTCTCTCTCTCTCTCTCTCTCTCTCTCTCTCTCTCTCTCTCTCTCTCACACACACACACACACACACACACACTCAGAATAGTGCCTCTCCTGAGTTTGTTGGAGATCAGATGGACCAAGAGCACCAGCAGAACCTGGCAGAGCTGGGAAATGTGATCACCCTGTGAGAAATGTTTACAGCTGGTGTGTGTGGGGGGGAGCAGACCATGTGTATGTGTGTGGGGGAGGATGTTTTCCCATATATTCACTTATGCTCTGACCTCCAGCACCCTCACCACCCTACTGGGCTTTTCTTGGACCCTCTTCAGGTGAAAGTGTGATTGAGCGCAGAAGACAAGGGCTCACACAGCAAAGGGGTCTATCTTCTACATGCAACACACCCTACCTCCAGAAAAAAAGAAAAGACCCCAGAAGACAGGTGTGGACATGCTGTTTCCCATCTCTAACTAAGGCCACCAGGTTCCAACCAGGGATAAGAAGGGTGCAAATGTGCTGCTGTGTGGCTCCCACTGCTTCAGGCTAGGGGCTCTGTGGCACCCACTCCTCACACAACCCTCTATCTCCCCGTTTTCTGGGACACTGGCTGCTAGGGATGGGGGTGGGATCCTCAGGTCAACATCAACCGTCACCCCTGGGATGCATTTGTGGCAGAGCCCTGGCCAGAATGTGGGGCACGGGGGAGGCATGGGTCCAGGTGAGGGGGGAGAAATCGGGTTGGGGGTGCGGTCCTGCGTGGTGACCACTCACATGTAATGCTGGGAGAAGCTGTTGGCACTGCTCCAGGTGGGACGAGCAGCAATGGTGGAGGCATGGCAGACACTCAGGCCTGGAGCAGAGGACGGAAGGGCCAGGACCAGATTAAGGCTGCAAGCTGGCCAGCGGTGCACCATTGCACCATTGCCTGAGGACTCCAAGAGGCACTGTGGGTCTGAGCCAGCTGCACCAGGTTTGAAACTGCTCTGTGGGGAAGAGGGGGTGGGGCCAGGGCACAGGCAGGCACTTGTTGGGGCTAAGCAAGGCCTCTCCTCCTAGGCCTCAAGTTTCTTGCTCACCACTCAGCCACCTCTAACTTCCTCAACTGCTGGTAGTGATGTCAACAAAGAGGGAATCCTGGTGCTTCTAGGCAACATGGAATGTGGGTGTGGCCGCCATTCTTGTATCTCATTAGTCAGAAAGAACCATGAAAGAATGGGGATGTGGCTGGAATCCTGTGATGCAAGCAGAATGGGCAGAGTCAAGATGAGAGCAGCCGTTTTCCACAGGAAACTTTGTCCAATCCAGTTGGGGACAAGAGTGTGACCTGCTTTAGCTGGATGGCTGCACAGATTGTTGTGTATGTCGGTTGCGAGTCCCAGACCTTGAACTCAGGATCTGGGCACAGTCCTTGAGCTGCTTTTGCTCAAGGGTAGCCCTCTACAACTGGAGCTACATGGCTCTATTTCTTGCTTTGTTAGCACAAGTTGGACAGGGTTCTCAAGGACTTTCCTGCCTAGGGTGACTTTGACCATGATACTCCTATCACAGCCTTGTAAGTATCAAGGAGGACTGCTGAGAGCCACTGATGCCTGCCTAATCATTGGTCTTGCTGATGTTCTAGGACAGAGTGGTGAGTTCCCTATCCTCAGGATTAAGTGGTGGGAGCTGGAGCCCACAGTTTAAATCCTGATCCTGCCACCTCCAAATGGTAGGACATCCTAAGAAACTCACTCCTATCCTTATCAATACCAATGGAATGTGATGTATGTCATGATTGAATGGACAGTTCTTGAGTGATTCTAGGATAAAATTATACACAATTATACCCTAGGACACTAATCGATTTTAACTAACAGTTTATGAAGCATTTAAAAAAATCACATTCATTAAATAGAGACATAATGAAATACCTAAGAATTGGGTGTCACATAGTATAAAGGTGCCATATTTTCTGCCAGACTGGATATGAACTCATGGTCTGGGTAACACTGTTGCACTGTGTGAGAAGGGGAAGCTTGCCTCCTTAAAGTCAAGAAACTCAAGTCTGTTCCTTAGGCCCGAAATCTATCCCCACCACTAGAAAACATCCTATTCGTGTACATTTTAAATATATTATTTATATTTACATACATATGTTGACTCCATATTGTATTCAGTGTAGTTATTCATTTTATTTTTAGTTTTATTCATGTATTGACCTTATTTTATTGACTATTATGACATATAGAACAGTGATTACATTGATTACATAGGATCTAGGTCTGCATATGTATTCCACTTCATACCTGACACCCAAGACATACACAAAAAAGGAAAACATGTGTCATTATCAGCTTCTTACTTCATGATTCATTTTTTGGGAATGCTGGCATCTGAACTCACAGCCTACAAGGCCCAATTCATGAATGAGTGAGTGTCAGTACGCCATCTTGTGGCAAATTGAGGTTACAGGCAGTTCCCAGGACCTGAGATTGAGCCCCAGGGTTTAACAAAATAAGATTGACACGCAGATGGTAGTATGCTAATAAATAAATAAATAAATAAATAAATAAATAAATAAATAAATAAATAAATATATATATATATATATATATATATATATATATATATCTTTATGGAGTGCCAGAGATGTCTATCCATTATTTCAGTTATATAGACTCCATTCCTACCAATTCTTGGATATTTATTATGCCTTCATGTAATTAATGTGATTGTTTTCATCCTTAAAAAACTATTAAGTAAATCAATCAGTGTCCTGAAATTATTGCATTCCTGTAAGTAATAGTATTCTTTTAATGCTTCATAAATATTAAATAAAATCAGACTCCTAAAATCATGCTGTCTAATTTTATAGGAGCATCATTCATAATCAACTCATTCAACCATGACATTGAAATCATTCCATTATTATTCCTATGGATGGGAATGAGTCTTTTAGAATCTCCTGCCATTGGTTGGTGTCGGGAGGGGGATTCAAAATCAGGACCTACATTGCCACGTGGGTCTATGGCTTTTCCAATAGTCCCTCAACATTCAGCAATACAAGGTGAAGTACCTTCAGTGTCATTGAGACCCAAGGGATTCACCGTGCAAAGGAAGAAAACATAAATAGGCCGTATTCTTTTCTGTGGATTTTTTTCCACACAAGGCCTGGGCATCTAGGATACCAGAATCAGCTGTGGGTCCAGTGGCTGAACCCCTGCATAGTATGATCAAAGCTGAGGCAGAGTTGCCCTGACATGAGTTCAAGTGCCCTGCTGAGCAAAATTTAAAAAAAAAATTAAAAGAAACTAGCTCTCTGGCTTGCAATTCACACCGTTTATTCTGCCAAGCTTTGGATTTGAACTCAGGATCTGGGTAAATCTGCAGCACCTTGGAAGAAGGGGAAGCTCACTGTACTTGAAGATAAGAAAGTCAGGCCTGTACTCTAGGCTTGATTTCAAACCCTAACCCTGGAAAAAGTACTATTTATGTACATTGTAAACACAGTATTTATCCCTACCTATGGATGTTCAGTCCATACACATTTAGTATGGTTGTTGTTTGTAATTTTTTCTTATTCATTAATTTACCATTGATTTTACTATGATGATACCTATTCTGTTTATTATATTGACGACATCTTATCACATGGCATCTAGATTTGCAGATGGGTTTTCCATCAAGCCTGACAACTAGGAGTCTCAGAGAAAAGGAAAAAAGTTTCACATTCTACTTCTTACTCCATGATCCAATTGTTGGTAGTGCTGGGAACTGAACTCAGTGCTTAGCAGGACCAATTGGAGAATAGTTCAAGGTGAACACACCAGCCTGTGAGCAACTAAGGAGTTAGACCATTCCCAGGATCTGACATCCCCATGCTGAGCCATGATAGTCATAAATTCATTATTTAAACATAGGATCTATATTTACATAGATGTGTGGACAGAGTCTTGCATTTGGTGTACTTCTTATTTTCTATCTTCTCCATGGACATATTGTGAAATTTACTGAGTATGGTAACAGATATAACAGTGCTTACATGGATGACAACCTATTGCATAGCTGTAGGGTTTCCTATGCATTCCCAAGCTGAGACCCACAACTTTCACAGGACAGAAAACCAGGTGAATAGATGGGGTTCTCACATAAAGATTCATCTTTTGGCAGTGTTGGGATTTGAACTTAGAGCCTAAGAGGCCCAATTGGGGAAAGGGTCAAGGTGAGGACACCAGCCTGTGAGCAACGAAGGAGATAGCCTGTTCCCAGGACCTGACATCGAGTCCCAGGGAGGGCCAGATTGCCATAAATTCATAATTTAAACAGTATCTATATTTACATACATATGTGGACAGCATCTTGCCTTCAGTGCACTTCTTCTCCTTATTTTGTGCCTAATTCATTGAGGTATTATGTATTTTACTGAGTATGGTTACAGGTATAACTGTGCTGACATGGATGACAGTCGGTTTCCATGGTTATAGGGTTGCCTATGCATTCTCGATCCTAGTTGAGACCCAGGACTTTCACAGAAGAGGAAAACATGTGCAATGAAAGGCTTCTGGCAACAGAATGAAAGTTTTTTCAGTCCTGGGATTTGAACTGAGGTAGCTCTGTTGCAGTGTGGGGGAAGGGGAAGATCACCATCCTTGAAGACTACAATGCCATGCCTGGTCCAGGGCCTGATTTGAAGCTCTAGCAGTGGATGAAATAACAAGCTCACCTTTTTTTAAACTTGGGATCTCTATTTACCTGCAGGTGTGGTATGCATCTTGCATTCGGTATAGTAATTCTTGTTATTTTGTGTCATATTCATGGATGTATTGTGTATTTTATTGAGTTTGGTGACAGATATAACTGTGCTGACATGGATGACAACGTATTTCCATGGCTATAGATTTGCCTATATAGCATTCTCTGATCTCGCTGAGACCCAGGAATTTCACATCACAGGAAAACAGGTGGATCGATGGGCTTCTCACCTCAAGGTGAATCTTTTGGCAGCGCAGGGATTTGAACTCAAGGCCTAGCAGGACCAATTGTTGAATGGGTCATGGTGAACACAAAAGCCTGTGAGACACTAAGGATCTAGTCCATTCTCAAGACCTGAGATCCAGCCCTGTTGGGGGCCAATATAGTTATAAATTCATAATGTAAACAGAGTATCTATATTTCCATACATGGGTGAGCAGCATCTTGAGTTTGGTGTAGTCATTCTCTTTATTTTGTGTCTTATTCATTGATGTATTGTGCATTTCTTGAGTATAGGATGACAGATATAACTGTGGTCACCTTGATGACAACCTATTCCTTTCAGTATAGAGTTGCTTATGCATTCTCCATCGTAGCTGAGACCAGGACTTGCACATCACAGGAAAACAGGTGCAACGAAGAGCTTCTCCTATCAGGGTGAATATTTGGCAGTGTTTGATTGTAACTCGGGGCCTAGGAGGCCCAACTGCCCAATGGGTCCACATGAGCACACGAGCCTGTGAGACACTAAGGGGCTGGGCCATTCCCCGGAACTGAGATTGAGCCCCAGGGAGGCCACAATAGTCCTGAAAGCATCATTTCAACATGGAATATATATTCACATCTGTGTGTGGACTGCATTGTGCATTTAGTGTAATTATTCTATTTTGTATGCTATTCATGGATGTATTATGTAATTTCTTGAGTATATGATGACAGGTATAACTGGGATGACATGGATGACAACCTATTCCCATGACCACAGCTTGGCCAATGCATTCTCCATCCTAGCAGAGACCCAGGACTTGCACAGGAAAGTAAAACACGTGCAACATCTGACATCAAGATGAATCTTTTGGCACTGCTGGGAACGGAACACAGGGCCTAGCTAGCCCAATTGACGAATGGGTCCATGTGATCATACCAGCCTGTGAGCCACTAAGGAACAAGGCCATTCCCAGGACCTGAGATGGAGCCCATAGATGCGGAGACAGGGGGAGGGCACACAGCAGTCATCCAATCATAAGTACATATTTGTATATGGTAGGAGTGACGGTGACCAGTGATGGAATCCAATCTAAGATGTGTCTACTGATTCTTGGATCTTTCCTGAAGCCTCCATTTCATGAATATGATGATTATTGTCATGCTTAAACAACGCTTTTTTACAAATAAGAGATACCCCATGTGTCTTGCCTATCATTTCCTACTCACATGATGCAAGAACTACTCGTTCAAGGATGAGATCGATATCATTCCATGACTCTTTGTGGTACAGAAACCAGTATCTCAGGATTTCCTGCCATTGCCTACTCATAAGGGGGGCTGAATTCAAGCCTCAGGCGTGCACAACATACTCCTTATATTTTATTTATATATTATTTTAAGTATAGGATTTATACGTCCATACAGATGTTCAGTACATATCGTGTTTGGTGTGGTTATTCATTTTATTTCTTGTTTTATTGATTTACCATTTTTTGACTCTGATGACACCTGTACCATTTATTACATTGTTTACATCCTATCACGTAGCATCTAGATTTGTAGATGTATTCTCCATCATGCCTGACACTTAGGACTCTCCCAGAAAAGAAAATAAGTGTCACACTTGGCTTCTTAATCCAAGATTAAATTTTTGGCAGTGCTTGGATCTGAACTCAGGGACTAGCAATCCCAATTCATGAATGGGTGATTGTGAGCACAGCAGCCTCTAGCCAATGAAGCTGTCTGGGTGTTCCCAGGAACTGAGATGGAGCCCCAAGTTTAGCCAAAACAGCAGTACATGGATAGGCAGATGGTGGTATACAAATAAATATGTATTGGTAAACAGTGCCAGAGCAGTCTGTCTATGATTGAATGGTATCTACTACGTTCCTACAAACTCTTTGGTATTTATTATATTGACATTGAAATAATATTTTTTCATGCTTAATAAACTATCAATTAAGATCAATCAGCATCGCAGGATTATTGCATCCAATTTTAGACTAGACAAATACATGAACTTCTTTTTCAATCGGTATTCTTATGCATAGGAAGGAGTCTCTTGTGATCTCCTGCCATTGGTAGGTATCAGGACCAGAATTTGAACCCAAGGCCTATGTTGATATTGTTGGCTTATGGCTTCCCTGATAGGCTGCCAGCCATCAGCAATGGCAGGTCAGATCCACTTTGCTACCATGTCATTCAAATCCAGGATGGTCACCGTGCAAACAAAAAATCATAAAACTCCCTAGCCCTCTACAGCTCGCCACTTTTTGTGCTGTCTCGCTTTTCTTTGTTCTTCCTGCAAGCCCTCTGTGTCTAGTGTCCCAGGATCGACTATGGGTCTGGAGGCTGCACCTGAGCCTAGGGCAATTGAAGCTGAGGCAGAGTTGCCAAGACCTGAGTTCAGGCCCTGTGCTTGGAAAAATTAAAGAATTAGTTAATTATAAAGAATTAGTTAATTAATTAGCTAAATTAAAAAAAATAAAGCACCCTGGTTTGGAATTTCTGCCAGCTTTTTTTTCGTAGCCTGGGATTTGAACTCAGGGTCTTGGTAAATCCATAGCAATGTGAGGGAAGGTGCAGAGTTGCTACCACTTGAGTTCAAACCCTATGCCAAGCCAAAAATAAATAATTAAGTCACTGACCTTGGCAGGGAGAGGTAGTTGTGGAGATGGGAGGGAAGGGATGGTAGGTGTAGGGCACATGGGCATCAAAGATGGCGCTGAGAGGGAGTTGAGTGGGCAGAGCCCAAGTTGTTTATGTTAAAATCTGACTGGCTGCCACAACCAGGCAAAGTGACGTTAGTGCTTGAACAGTTTGCAGATAGCAGGGAAAGTATAGAAAGCTTAAGTGCATGATACGGTGACCTCTACAGTGATTGGTTGGTTCCTTTTCCTTCCCTTCCATGCCATGTAGTTTTTTGCTTTAAAAAGTGCTTGCTGCATGGCAATAAATGAGTTCCTGCTTGACTTGACTCAGTGCTGTGTCTGACTGTTTCCAGGGCTAGTGGAGGCTGGGGAATGGGGGAGCGGCGCACTTACCTTTCCTCCAACCTAGTCAGTTTTCCACAGGACAGATAAAGACCCAACATCTGGCATCCAATGTGGGGCACGAAAGGAAAATATTCTGGCTGAGGCTAAGGGGTCTCTAAGGGTAAATGAAACCCTTAGTATGGGTAATGCTATCTCACAGGAGGAGGAGGGGGCAACATTAGTCCTAGAGGGAGTACAAGAGGACTGGGGAAGTGGTAAGGAAAAGGAATTGGTCAAATTCAACTGAGAATGCAGTGATCAGACAAAAGCATGCGCAGGGGAAGTCAAAACGAGGGTGAAGGTTCCCCCCTCTGACTCAGGTGCCTCTAATGGTCCTTAGGCCCTCACTCTATTCCCACAATTTGGGGGGAGATATGGCACCCTATGCAGCCCTACAGAGTGACCTGGAAGATGTGGACCCCTACAGATCTTCCACAGAGGGGCCGAGAGCCGGGGAAGTAACCGATACAGAGTCCTGCCCTGTAAAGGAAGGGCCACCCAGGAGCCGGGACCCTGGGCCAAAGGATTCACTTCCCTAAGCATATTTGGTCAATCTGGCACCAGGAGCTAACAGACCCTTGGAATGGTCTCCATGGGAAGCCAAGGATCTTAAAGAGCTCCGCAAGGCAGTGGTGGAGGATGGCCCAAAATCTCCTTGAGCCCAAAACCTATCACAGGACATTGCTTATCACCCGTGTGTCCCTAAGGACTGGCTGGATGTGGCCAAAGTTGTCCTCACCAGTCCTCAGTTTATTAAATGGTGTGCCTTCTTTAAGGAGGAATGCAGAGTGTGGGTGGAGAATAACTGGCAGGCTCAACCTGAGATACCAATTACATATGCCATGTTAACAGGGGCAGGAGAAGGGTACTTCACTGGTGTCCAACAGGCCGCAATACCTGGCCCATACCGTGACAAGGTGAGGCAGGCAGGACTTGCCATGTGGTACAAATTGTATGAAGGGCCCACTGAGTCCCCCATAGCAGGAGTGAGACAAAAACTGTGTGAGCTTCTAGTGTTCACATCAAAGTGCCAATGGGGGACCTCCAAGATCAGTTTTTAAAGCTACTGGTTTGGGAAGGGATGAATGTAGACCACTAAACAGCCTGCGCAGGATTGAGAGAGAATTCCCTGAGCAGATGGGTGGTGGCCTCACTAAATGTGAACACAACAGCCCCAGTCCCAATCATTATCTTTAGCTTCACAGGCTCAGACATCTGCAATGACTGAGTCTATTACCCAGGGTCTGGCAGGCCAGGTCCAAGGAATCCCAAGGCCATCAGGGAGAGAGACTTGTTTTAAATACAGAGGAGGGCCACTATAAGGACTGTTGAAAACAATCACTCCACCAACCAGCCCAGAGGGTCCAAAGCAACCCCTACACCCTGCCCCAGGTGCAGGAAGGGGTACCATTGGACAAAGGATTGTCGATCCAAATTTGATTTAGATGGGAAGGCTTTAAACTAGGGGAGAGGCATCCTCCAGCCCCATTAACTCAAGGAAGAACCCCCTCTGTTGTAAGGCCCAGGCAGCCTCATGGCACGACGACCCAGGCCCATTGGAACATCCCCCTGGTGGAAGGACCCCTCCCTATAATGAGTGTTTTCATAGGTGGAAAGCACTTTTACTGCCTAATTGAAATGAAAGCAGATTGAATTGTACTCAGGGAGGAGGATGTGCCCTTGGACTGGAAGCTTGCAACAGGGCCCCCGATATTGAGAGTGGGGGGCAATTCTCAACCCGAGAGACGGTAGCCCTTATGAAATGGACTAGCCCAGATGGAGAGCAGGGAAAGATATGCCCTCTAGTGGCAAAAAAAAACCTCACCACCAATTTACTAGGGCAAGACATGCTAAGACAAATGGATGCAATGGTCACTACAGACCATGGGGCATCCTGTGATGATATCCTGGATAGAGAAGAAGCACAAAGGCTTAAACAGGATCTACAGGGAATTAAGAAAAAGGATTTTCAACTTTCCTAAACATAGAGAAGAACATAAGGGACCCACTCGGTGCACCCCTCAATCCTAAAGGCCATTGTTCCCCCACCCAGTACCTCCCATTAGGTGGAAACGGGGAAGCCCTATTTGGGTAGAGCAGTGGCCTTTGACCAAACCTAAACGTGTAGTCATCCACCTTTTGGTGTAGAAACAGATAAACGTTGAGCACATACGTCCTTGAGTCTTTGGAACACATCTGTATTTGTTATCCAAAAAGAATCCAGGGCCTGGCGCATGCTCCAAGATCTACAGAAGGTAAATGAAAGGATGAAGCTAGTAGGAATGCCCCTAAGAGGTATGCCCTGGACTCCCGCCATACCTTCAGAATATACCTGGGTTGTGATTGATATTAAAAATTGTTTTTTTTTCTATCCCCTTGCATCTGGATGACTGCAAGAAGTTTGCTTTTTCCATCCCTTCTCTTAATTTTTCCCAGCCTGATCGGAATTTTGAATGGACAGTGCTGCCACAGGGAATGGCCAATCGCCTGGTCTTTTGCCAACAATACTTGGCCACAATTTTAGGGCCTGTGCTGGGTTCAGATACCTCCCTTGCCTATGCCTACATGGATGATATAATTCTGGGGCACCAAGACCCAGCCACATGGAGGGCCTTCTGGCCCAGGTTCTCAACATATTAAAAAAGGGTGGGGTGGCTTCCATAGCCCTAAATAAAATTAAAAAGGTATCTCCTTTTAAGGTGCTCAGAACCCACGTTACCTTGACTAAGACCAGCCCCCCTTAAGCCTTTGCTGGATATTCCAGCCTCTCTAACCTTAACCCAACTTCAGAGTCTTTTAGGGGAAATCACTTGGGTGTTGCCATGGGTTCCCATCCCTAAACATAGTCTTGTACCCTTATTTGCCCTACTAAAAGACAGGAGGCCCCAAGAAGTTATTACAATTACAGACAGCCATCGGGAAATATTTTTAAAGTTCCAAAGAGCCCTGGATGAAGTTTTCCTGAAGAGGTTTCCTATTCTTGTGCCCATTTCCCTCTGGTTGTTTGCGAGTGTCACATTGATTTCTGCAGTTTTGAACTCAAAGAGGGGAGCCATTAGAGTGAGTTCACACTCCCCTGGGAAGCATGTCTCAGTGTACTCTCAGGTAGACCAACTTGCAGATAATATTGTCAAGGGAAGGTACCAAGCCCAAAGGCATTATGACCTTGACCCTCACTTCATTGTTATTGCTTTTCAGATGGCAGATGTTGAGTGGCTCACTCGAGCCAATGCTCATCTTGTTCTCTCCTTGGAGGGGTTTCTAGTTCAATTTGACTGCCATTATGGGCCATCCAAATGGACTGTCATGTTATGGCGACTTCTCTCATAATGCCTTCTCTATTTTCTCCTATACCTATTCCTAGAGCCCTCCATGTTTTTACTCATGGAGGTAAAGCAGGCTCTGTGTATGCAGCCTTTGAGGAGCAACAAAATATCTCAAGCCAACAAAGATTTCAACCTTGTCAAGGGTCAGCACAATATAAAGAAGTGCTGGCCGTAATTATGGCCCTTCAGGACATTAAAAAACCCTTTAATTTGTATTCGGATAGCCTATATATGATTAACTTTCTCCCTCATATTCCCCAGACACATATTAAGATGGATGAGAACCCTATTTTACCTCTTATGGTTACCCTTAAGGGCCTATTAGGAGGGCGAGGAGCCACTATACATATTCAACATTTAAGAGGGCATTCAAAACTTCCTGGGTTTTTATCCCTAGGCAATAATTGGGCAGACCAGTTAGCTACTGGCCCACAAGCATTGACCACATGATTTAACCCACATGAATTGGAGAGGTCTTCAGCATGGATTTCCTCAGATTCCTGTAAAGGACCTCAAAAGGATAGTACATACCTGTAAAATATGCCAGCCCTTCTTAAAAGTACCCCCGCTACAATCACCAGGGGGAGATCCCAGAGGCCTCAAACACAACGTCCTCTGGCAAACTGATATTACTCATTTCCCAGACTTTGCTAAGCTTAAATATATCTTTGTCTCTATAGACACCTACTCAAGAGCATGCTGGCCACATTTACATACAGGAGAAATAAATAAACATTCACAAGCACATTTTCTTCAATGCTTTGCTACTTTGGTTCTGCCAGCACAAGTTAAAACCCATAATGGATTCTGTTTTGTTAGTAAAGCAATGTCAGGGTTTTTTGACAAATGGCATATTAATCATACTACAGGAATTCCATATAATCCCCAAGGTCAAGCAATTATAGAAGGAAATCACCAGTGTCTTAAGGAGCAATTATTTAAAAAAAGGGGGAAGTTAACCCCCCATATACAGTAACAGATAGCTTTGTTTACAATTAACATTTTAAATTTTTCAAAAGGGGCAACTGAGTCCAGATTTCAGAAGCACTGGGGACAACTAAACCCTAACCCCCAACTGAAAGTCAGGTGGAAGGACCCCATGACACAACAATTGAGAGAACCTGACCCCCTAGTTACCATGGGCAAGGGATTCAGATATGTTTTTCTCATAGGGGAGACAGCCCCCATTTGGATGATGGCCAGGAACCTTAAGTTTTTACCCATTTCCTCTATACAGGAGGATGCCCAAGGATAAACTAACCAACAAGGAAAGAAAATGGCAATGGTGGTTGAGGCTTGTGTTTAAAATGAGGGAAAGCTAAAAATATAACTACTAACCATCCCCAAGGGTAATTGTGTTCTAACAATTGCAGATGGTGATACTCCAGCTGTTGGCTGTCCTGACCCTCCCAGTCCAGGCAATGGCCCTACGGAATCCACACCAACCTCAATGGGTGACCTGGGAAGTGATCAGTACTGACAATGGAGAAATCATCAATGGCACCAAAAGAGAAGCTGTCCCTTCGACCTGGTGACCTGACCTTCATTTTGAAACTTGTGACCTGGCAAGAGGATCCTGGGATGCTGGAGATTAAGTGTGGGGGACCACGAGGATGCACCTTGCCTCATGTGTGGTACCCCCAATACCCAGGCTGCCCCCATGCTTTAAAGAGGGCAACCTTATGAGATAATGACTTTTATTTATGTCCTAGAAGTAATTGAACTGCTTAAGACATTTCTAACTTTGTTGGGGCTGATGTTTATTAACATTTACTGAGCAGGAAAAAAGGATAACTAACTGGGAGGTGGGCAGGATAGAGCCCAAGAGATCCAACTCATGGCTCTCCCCATCCATTATGATAAGCTCAGTGCCGAAGATTACCCCATACCTTAGGGGAAGCAAGAAAAGAGGAGGTGCCAATTGGGCAAACCTCGTAAGAGATGCCCTGACCCGAACTTCAGCAAAGAGGTGGGTCTGCCATTAAAACAAAAAGGGGGAAATCTGTAGGGTACATGGGCAGCAAAGGTGGAGTCGAGAGGCAGTTGAGTGGGCAGAGCCCGAGTTGTTTATGTTAAAATCTGACTGGGTACTACAACCAGGTGAAGTGATGTCAGTGCTTGAATAGCTCGCAGACAGCAGGGAAAGTATAGAAAGCTAAGGCGCATGATATGGTTACCTCTACAATGATGGTTGGTTACTTTTCCTCCCCTTCCATGACACGTGATTTTTGCTTTAAAAATTGCTTGCTGCATGGTAATAAACGAGTTCCTGCTTGACTTGACTCCCTGCTTGACTTGACTCTGACTGTCTCCTGGGCTAGGGGAAACTGGGGATCTGGCTAGCGGTGCACTTACCTTTCCTTGGACCCCATCTGACTTCAGAGGGACAGCCGAAGATCCAACAGGTAAGGGGAGAACAAAGGAGGAAGCAACAATGCTAAATAGGAAATGTACTCATTACTTTGCTCATGTAACTGTAACCCCTCTGTACAACATTTTTACAATTAATAAAACATACAAAAATAATGTAGTGCTCAAAGAAGCACTTTAGGGGTAAGGGAAGGATATTGAATACAAAATTCTACATTGCTTTTTTTAAAAATGTTCAGCATGGAACTAAATAAACATAACTGCTTCCATTAAAAATATTAAGTCACTGTCCTGGAACTGGGGCCAGTATTCCTGCCATTGATGGGATTTGAGCTCACTGTCTGGGTAACTCTTTTACACCAACTCTTTTACACCAGGGGAAGTTTACTGCCCTTGAGGAAAAGAAATTAATATAGAGTTCCCAGGGCCTGCAATAAGGCTCTGCAATGTAAAACATATTTCTATACATGTGTAATATATGATATATATGTACATATGCATGTTTATTATATATACTATTATTTATTTTGTATTCATTTTATGGTTTATTGTATTTAGTATTATTATACACATAATATTTATTATATTTTGTACATCTATTATAAAATTATACACAATAAATTAGATCATTGACTCGTTTTTCATTAATACTTTGTTTAGTGTTGAAACTTAATACATAATTAAATGGAGGCATTTGTCACAGTCATCACATGTTTAGAGTCAGTCCCCAGTATGAGCTTTGTCTTATTTATCTTTGTACAACTTCCTATAGGGATATCTTTAGAGGATTTATACTCAGAGGCCTTTTCTTGAGGATAGGCAAGTTGTGGGATAAAATTGAAAAGGTGGGGCTGGGAATGTGGCTTAGTGGTAGAGAGCTTGCTCAGCATGCATGGATGCCAGGGTTTGAATCCTCAGTGCCACATACGCAGAAAAAGACTGAAGCTGTGGAGTGGCTCAAGTGGTAGAGCAACTAGCCTTGAGAAAAAGAAGCTCAGAGACAGTACTCAAGCCTTAAGATCAAGCCTCAGGACTGGCAAAAACAATGGGCCAGATGCCGGTGATTCAAACCTGGAACCCTAGCTTCTCAGGAGGCTACGATCTGATGACCACAGTTCAAAGACAGCCTAGGCAAGGAAAGCCTGTTAGACTCTTATGTCCAATGAACCACCAAAAGACCCCATGTGGTGCTGTGTCTCAAGTAGAGTGTCTTGAATAGAAGGGCTCAGGGACAATGCCCAGGCTTCATTTTGAGACACACAACTGGAAAACGAGTGAGGGGTAATCAAAGTACTTTTCCTATTTGCTAATTATGAGGACATTTTCTGGAAAATTAACTCTGATGTACACCAAAGTTGGAGTCAGACTCAAGGTTCAAGTATAGCAGATCCAAATGTCCAGCCTTTCGGATTGTAGCATTATAACCTATGTCCTACAGGTTTCTGAAATGTCCAATGTTGAAAGGCATAATATGCTCCTCAAACCCTTTGTGATAAGCACTTGACCTCTATTGTCAATGTCATTACAGTTCCTAAACTAGCAGAACACCTGTAGCTCAGGCCCGTCACCCTAGCTCAGGAGGCTGAGGTCTCAGGATCACAGGGTGAAGCCAGCCAAGGCAGGAAAGTCTATGACACTCTGACTTCCACTTCTGAAAGGTCAGATGTCCAAGAGCTTCCTGTTTTTCCCTTGGTAATGAGAGGTTACTTACACTCTAAATGTTCTTAGAGTTCTCAAGCTATAGAAACAGGAAAGAAACATTGTTGACCCATTCTGGCTTGAAATGAAGTTTTAAGGAACCAAGTCTTAGCCTTTTTTGCAGGAAGAACTCCAGTGTAACACTGTATTTGAAGGAAAGAAAACAGTTGAAAAAGCCAGGCTAGGTTAAGAGACCTAGGCCTGCAGCATTAGGAGGCAGAATGAACACACTCAACAGGGAAGTGAGCTGCAAAACTACTTCATTCATTCCAGGCACAGCCAGCAATGGGGGGAAACCTGAAACACTTGATAGAGTTACACCAGCCTCAGGCTTTTCTCAGCCTCTTAAAACAATGACTAATTAACCTTCCTCCCTCAGGTGAAAGGAGCCTCAGGTTATCTTTACATTAATAATAGAGAGCCAGTTTAATGGGTGAGAGGGAAGGAACAGAGTAGAAAAACGCTACTCTCTGGTTTTAGGGAGTGCATTTTTGACTGTCACATTTGAAGGCCCTTCTTCTTCCTCTGCCATTCCATTCTCCTTCTTTCATTCTCCACATCATTAATGCAAATCCCCAGTCCAAGGAGTGGCAGGGCCCTTTCTCTACTATCTCCAAGCACCTGAGTTAGAACCTGGCTCTGCCCTCTTGGCTCTGGGGCCTTCGGCTGCCTGAGAAGTGAGACAGAGACAGGCTTCCTGCTCTGTGGTTGTGTGAAGGAGATGCTGGTGGCCTGGCACAGTGCAGAAGACCTCATGACTGGGAATCGTTCCCTTCTTTCCTCCTGACTTCCAAGACAAGATTAATCTATCTATCTATCTATCTATCTATCTATCTATCTATCTATCTATCTATCTATCTATCTATCTATCTATCTATCTATCTATCTATCATCTATCTACCTACCTACCTACCTCCTTACATACCTACCTACCTAGTGAGATAGCTATCTCTTTGCCAGTTCTTGGGTTGAACTCAAGGCCTGGGCACTGTCTCTACCACTCTTCTACTTGAGACACAGCAGCAATTCTGGTTTTCCTGGGTATGTGCTACTGAGGAATTGAGCCCAGGGCTTCTTGCAGGCTAGGCAAGCACTCTCTCTCTAATCCACATTCCCAGCCTCCTCATCTTTTTCTTAATGGTAGTTTTTATGTAAGTATGGTACTATCTTATGTCCCCAAGTTTAACTTTGTGAATGCCTGTTATTTCTACAAACCCTGATCTCTTCCTCTGCCTGATTTGTGTTTGTTCCTGCCTTGACCTCATAATAAAATCATAACAAATGCTGCTGAGAGCTTAAGTGTGCATCATATAAGGACACAGGCCTGGAATCCTGGAAGATAAAAGCCATAGACCAGAAATGAAGAGAATGATGTGGTATGTGCAACAAGCATATCTGAAAAATAAATCAGTAAATAAAAGCAGAAGCAAAGCATATGGTCTGTTTGCACTCAGGGAGGTAATATACACACATAATTTGTGTGTATAATTTGTGTGGCCATCCCAGGGCTTAAACTCAGGGCTCCATGTATTCCTCAGCTGTTTTGCTCAAGGCTAAGTCTCTACCTCTACCACAGCTCCACTTCCAGCTATCTGGTCATTAATTGGATATAAGGGACACCCAAGCTTGCCTAGTCTGTCCGGTATCTCCTACTCAGCTCCCTCAAAGCTGGAAGTCTACGTTTGGGCCATTGCTCCATTTCTGGTTTTCTAGTGTTTTTTTGGAGATAAGAGTCTCACAGACTTTCCTGCTCGGGCTGGCTTTGGATGGCCATCTCCTGAGGAGGCTTCAAGGGGCTTTCCTCAGAGATTTTCTGAGAAGCCGTTCCATGCAAAACCTTAGTCTAAATCTTGGGAGGTACTAGGAAAACAGAAACATGAAGATTCTTCTAGTGTGTTCTAGATATTTAAGGTTGAAGACACATAACATTCATAACTATTAGATCATTTTATGCAGACAGTACGAGGATCACTCCAGCTTTCAGTCCTCTCATCCTGAGACAGTAAATTCACTGCAACTCAAAGCTAACTGACAGAGCTGGCATGAACTGGACCTTAGCTCTCAAATCCTATGACACTCATTTCTCACTTTTGGCTTCTGAGAAAATCCTTCTCAGAGAAAGCAGCTATAAAGAACATTAGGTTATTTACATATAAATTCAAACTATTGGAATGAACCTGTGAAGAAGTTAGATTGTCCAGATTAAAAAAATGAAGAAGAAAAGAAAGGCAGGTGCCAGTGTCTGCTGACTATAATCCCAGCTCCTCAGGTGGATGAGATGTAGAGATTCTCAGTTTGAATCCAGCCAAGGTAAGAGAGTCCTTGACATGCTTTTTCTAAGAGATAACAAAAAAACCCAGAAGTGGGACTGTGATTCAAGGCTAATGTATTACCTTTGAGCAAAAGGAGCTCAGGATCAACCCCTAGGCTCATAGTTCAACCCCAGGACCTGCCCCCCCCCAAATAGCCTTTACCTCCATGTCTTTGTGTATATATGGATGCATTCCTATTGGTGAAGCTCCAGAGTAGCCTAGCTATTATGAATGGCACCAAGCTTGGAAATTTGTTCCCAATACAATGATTTCATAGCACAGATATGGCTTTCATGACAGTTCATGTTCTTGGGCTCCCCTACGTGGGCCCAGTGTAGCCTAAGGGTTTCTATGTATCCTAGGCCTGCTGGAAGAAGTCTGTCTCATTGTCTGGACAGGCAGACAAAAGGCTCCTCTCCTGTACAGCTGTGTAACGAACAACTCCAATTAGTGGGGATGAGTGTGGGCAGGCTCTGAAGACAAGGAGAAAAAGGCCTTTTTGTACCCCAAGCTATCTCTTTCCCCAGTGCTCTGTTTTGACAGTAAGTCTTCATTTGTGCCACCTCCATTGGCAGGCCAAGTTCCCTGCACTCATCCTTTCTTTGTTAGACTATGTTCCAGTGTTCACATACAGTGCTAAATGTAATTCAGGAATCCTTCTGGAACACAACTAGGGCGCTGAAACTAATGAAATGTTTCATTGCAGACGATGATGGGCCTATAATACCTCTCCTAGGTTTCCTGAAGATTGGTAAATCCAAGCCCATGTTGGATATCACAATTCTTCCTGTCATATGGGGCTGGTGAAGCTCATGAGATTTTGAAATCTTTCACCTCTCCTAGTTGGACCTTAGGTGACTAGGTTTTGATTGTGAACACAGGGCCTGGGTCCTGGCCATGACCTCAGAGCAGAACTCCATTGCTTGACCATTTTGTGTCACAGCTTCTCTTCTGCTTTCTCTGTGTTGTGTGTGTGTGTGTGTGTGTGTGTGTGTGTGTGTGTGTGTGTGTGTGTGTGTGTCCATACACTAGTCTTGGAGCTTGAACTCAGGACGTGAGCACTGTACCTAGTTTCTCTTGTAAAAATATAGCCCTCTTCCACTTGAGCCACAGAGCCTATTCAGGCTTTTTTTTGGGTAATGTACTGAGTAATCAAGCCAATGGTTTCATATATTCAAAGCACTCTACCCCTAAGGTACATTCCCAGGCCTTTACTTCAGATTTGTTAGTTTGTTTCTGTCTTTTTTGTTGTTGTTGTAGTCGGTTGTAGGAGTGGAAGTCAGGGCCTGGGTGCTGTCCCTGAGTTCTTTAGCTCAAGTATTGTACCCTACCACTTTAGCCACAGAGCCACTTCAGGTTTTCTCATGGTTCATTGGAGCTAAATGTCTCAAGCAATTTCCTGCCCAGGCTAGTTGCGAACCATGTCCTTCAGATATCATCCTCCTGAGTAGCTAGGATGACAGGCATGAGCCACAAGCACCCAGTTTCCACTTAAGGATTCTTAGTGGTGAATTGGAGATAATAATCTCATGGGACCATTTGTAGTTTGGAACCCAGATCCTCGGATCTCAGCTTCCTGAAAAGGCAGGATGAGAGTCCTCAGCTATAGATGCTTAGGCCATGGCACTCTGCTGCAAGGGGGTCCTTGCCTCCATGTGGTGGGGTTCTAACCAAAAGCCCAATAGTTAAGGGTCAATACCTAGGCCATGAGTTCAAGGTTCATATCTGAGAATAAACAAACAAACAATTTCCTGCAGGAGACATCTCACCCACTATTCAGTAATACATAATTTTGTCCCTGCCATGGAGACATATCTGAGCCTCAATATTCTTGTCTGCATAATCATGTCACTTTTAGAGCTCTTACAAGGACCAGATGAAAGAATGGACCCTGTGAAGGACACAGCACATGGCACACTTCGAAGGACTGAGAACACAGCATCATATGAAAGACTCAGCACACAGCACCCAATGCAGGACTCAGCACACTGCACCCTGTGAAGGACTCAGCAGATAACACCTTGTGCAGGACTCAGCACAGTGCACCCTATGACGGACTCAGCACATAGTTCTATTCTAGAAGCTGTCAATAGAATTAGTGTGCTTTCATCATTATCACCATTGTTTGAGGAATGTTTCAAAAATCACACAAGTTCACATCTAATGGTTTAGTGGGGTATTTTTTGGGGGGTGTTACCCATGGGTATTGAACTCAATGCAGGGGGCTACTGTATTAATAACATTTGCTCAAGGCTAGAGCTCTACCAATTTGAGCCACATTTCCAAGAATCTCGCAGACTTCCTGCCAGGGTTGGGTTTTAAATCCCCCAAGCAGCCAGGATGATGGGGGTAAACCAGCAGCCTCTGGTTCCTTGGAGCTGTGTTGCAGCAGTTTATATATGGCTAAGTCAGGTTAGGTGGCAGCTGTCAGCACCAGACTCCTAGCTTGCTCTGTGATGATGTATTTGAAGTCCTGCCCTTCTATAGTTGCAATTAGAACATTCTACCTTTTATTGGTGGCAGTCCTGGGCCTTGAGTAAGGGCTTAGACACTCCCTAAGCTTTGTGCCCCAGGCTGGTACACAATTGATTGAAAGAAAGCATAACGTCAGGGTTTTCTGTTTATGTGGCACTGAGGAATCGAACTCAGAGTTTCATCCTTACTAGGGAAGCACTCAACCACCGAGCCTCAGGCGTGAATGAGGTATAAATAGATAGAGCTTCCTTATATGAATATTATATACACAAAAAGAGATATCTCTATATTATTAAATCATAGATATTACTGCCAATTATTAGATATTAAATTATGTCTCCATTTAATTCAGTGTCCCAGTTGAACAATTAATAAAGCATTAATTAATAATTACTCAATATCTTGTTATCATATATGTACATATATGCATACATATATGTACATATTTTATAGAATGAGACAGATGTCTATATATAATTAAATTATGCATCATGTGTCACTACCAATTATTAGGTATTTAATTATGTATCAATTTACTTTTTATTCGGTTAATGCTTAATAAAATAGTAATAAAACTTAATTAACATCCTATAATTATTGCATCTAATTTATCCTAGAAGGATTCACTAATTCAACCCTTTATCATTTATTGTAGTGACAATTATCCAACCTATACCATTTATTACATTTATGACATCCTATTACAAAGCATATAGATTTTCATACGAATTATAGAGCCTGACACTGAACACTTTTAAAGCAAAAGAAAACGTGTCATGCTTGGCTTTTCACTCCATGATTACATTTTTGACAGTGCTGGGATCTAAACTCAGGGCCTAGAAGTTCATGAATGGGTGACTGCCAGCACAGCAGCCTCTAGCCAATTCAGCTCCTAGGCAGTTCCCAAGCCCTGAGATCAAGCCCCATATGTTGACTCCATATTGTGCTTATTTTAGTTATTCATTTAATTTTTTGTTTTATTCATTTATTTACCATTTATTTTATTGACTATTATTACACATGGAATATTTTTTACACTTATTACAGAGGATATAGGTTTGCCTGTGTTTGAAACTTCACACCTGACACCCAGGACATTAATAGAAAAGGAAAACATGTGTCACCATGGGATTCTTACTCCACGATTCAATTTTTGTGAGTTGTGGCATCTGAACTCACAGCCTACAAGGCCCAATTCATGAATGGGTGAGTGTCAGCATGCCAGACTGGTGCATATTGAGCCAACCAGAAGTTCCCAGCACCTGAGATCTAGGCACAGCGGTTGACAAAATAAGAACAGATTGACATGCAGATGGCAGTACACAAATAAATATAGATCTTTATAGAGTGCCAGAGATGTCTATACAATATTCAGTTATATATGCTACATTCCTACTAATTCTTGGGTATTTATTATGCCTCCATGTAATTAATATTGTTTTCATCCTTAATGAATTATTAATTAAATCACTGTCCCGAATTATTGTTTCCATGTAATTAATAGTATTCTTTTAATATGTCAAAAATATTCATTAAAATCCATTGGCCTTCTAAAGTCACTCTAATTTTATAGTAGTGTCATTCAGGAACAACTTATTCAACCTTGGCATTCATAAACGAGACTTTTAGGATCTCCCGCCATTGTCAGGACGGGCTTCCAACCAGGGCGTATGTTTCTATGTTGGCCTATGGCTTCCCTGGTAGCCCACCAGCCTTCAGCAATGCCAGGTTATCAACACTTTTCAGCAGTATTATTCAGACCTAGGAAGGTCACTTTGCAATGAAAACAAATGTAAAACCTGCAGCCATCTGCAAGTTGCTGGTTTTTTTTTTCCTGTGTCGTTTTATTTATTTCCTGTCAGTCTTTGGGGCCCAAGAAGCCAGGTTCAGCTGTGGGTCCAGTGGCTGTACCCCAGCCTAGAGTGATTAAAGCTGAGACAGAGTTGCCATGACCTGAGTTCAAGCCTGTGCTTGACAAAATAAAAATACATACTTACATGCATATATACATACATTAAAAATATTTTAAAAATTTTAAGGCTCCTTGGCTTGGAATTCATGTCATTTTTTTTTTCTGCCAGACCTGGGATTTGAACTCAGGGTCTGGGTAAATCTGCAGCACTGTGGGGGAAGGGGAAGCTCACCGTGCTGGAAGAGAAGAAAGTCAGGCCTGTTCCCAGGGTCTGAACTCAAGTCGTAGCACTCTTATATATTCTAAATACATGACTTATATTTACATACACATGTTTACTGCATATTGCGGTTAGTGTAGTTATTCATTTGGTGGTTTATTTATTTATTATGTATATTAGTGAGTATGATTACACATATAACATTTTTTACATCCTATTACATAGGACATAGATTTGCCTGTGCATTATACATCATTCCTGAGACCCAGGACTTTCACCAATTAGGAAAACAAAAGGGACAATTGGCTTCTTCCACCAGGATTAACTTTTTGGCAGTTCTGTGATTTGAAATCCGGGCCTAGAAGGCCCACTTCATGAATGGGTAAATGTTAGCACACCATTAAGATGCAAGTGAAGTTGGCAGGCAATTTTGATGACCTGAGATCAAGCCCTAGAAGTGGCCAATATATAAACACATAGATGTGTAGATGCAGTGCGTGTGTGTATTTACAGATGTATGTGTAGCTATAAATGTATACAAAGACAGATAGACATTTATGTAGATTCTAGTGTATAACTCTATATAAAGTGATGTCTATGTCTTATTTTTATATATTCTATTACTACCAATTATTTGGTCTAAAATTATACCTTCATTCATTAATCACAGTAGAAAACTTAATGAAGAATTAAATTAATCAGCTACTTGAATTTATTGCATACAATCTTATACTAGAATGACTAGCTAATTAGTAATTCAATTAGTACATTTCAAATATTCTTAGTGTTCCTATACATAAGAACGAGTTTTCTAGGATCTTCAGCAGTGTGTTGGTGCCAGTCCCAGGATCCAACTCAGGGCCTAGGTGTGTGGGATGTGCTCAGGCTTCACTGACAGCCCGCCAGCCTTCAGCCATGCAAGGACAATTTCAATTTTCAAGCAGAGTCATTGAGACCCAGGATGGTCAAGTGCAAAGGAAACAAAGGTAAAACGGTTGTGTACAACTTCCTTGTTTTTTCGCTCCTCCATTTGTGTTGGTTTGATGGGTTTTTATTTTTGCCAGTGCTGGGAGTTCAACTCGGGTCCTAGGATCCCTGGATCATCTGTGGGTGTAAATGCTGCACTCCAGCCTAGGGTAATCATGGTTTAAGACACAATAAAATGCTTCTTTAAGCAAAAAGAGCTCAGGGAAAATGTCTATGCTCACAGTTCAACCCTCAGGATTTGCCACACAAAAAAGTGCAAGTAACTCCATGTGTCTGTGGATGTATGCATGAATTTCCATTGGTGAACATTGAAAGGCACCCAACTAGGAAATTTGCTTTGAATAGAATTATTTCATTGCACAGAGAATGCTTTCAAAACAGTGCATGTTTCTTGTTCCCCTCATTGTTCCCAGTGTAGCCTGAGCGGTTCTCCACACCCCAGGCTGCTGGAGGAAGTTTGCCTCATTGTTGGAACAGGAAGACAAAAAGCCTCACTCCTTTACAGCTGTGTAACAAACAATTCATCTGGGGAAATTAGTGAGGATGTGTATGGGTGGGCTTTGAAATCCAGGAGGGAAAGGCCACTTTGTACCCCAAGCTATTTCTCTCCCCAGTTCCCTTTTTTGACAAGAAACCTTCATTTTTGCCGCCTCTTGGGACAGGCCAAGTTCTCTGTACTTATCCTGTCTTTTTTAGACTATGTCCCAGGGTTGAAAAAAAAACTGCTACAATTAATTCAAGAGTCCTTCTGGCAGACAACTGGGAGCTGAACCTAATGAAATGATTCATTATTGGCATCAGTACCTCCCTAGTTTTCCAGAAGCGTGCTAAATCTAAGCATATGTGTAATATCACAGTGCTTCCTGTCATCTAGGGCTGGTGAAGCTCATCAGGTTTTGAAAAATTTGACCTCTCCTAGTTGGGCCCTGGGTGACAAGGTTTCGTGGTTGAAAATGGGGCCAGGGTGCTGACCATGAGCTCAGAGCAGGATCTTGAACTCAGGACCTGAACACTGTACCTGAGTTTCTCCTGTTCAAGGATAGCACTCTAACACTTGAGCCACAGAGCCAGGTCAGGCTTTTTTTCTAGTGATGTGATACTTAGGATTCAAACCCAGGGTTTCATATATGCACAGCACTTTTCCCCTAAGACCCATTCCCAGAATTCTACTTCAGGTTTCTTGTTTTCTTTTCTTGTAAGTTGGGGAAGTTGAAGTCTGAGCCTGGGTGCTGTCTCTGAGCTCTTCAGCTCAAGCTCTACCACTTGAGCTACAGCGCCCCTTCAGGCGTTCTGGTGGTCACTGGAGATAACTATCTCAAGGAATTTCCTGCCCAGGCTGGCTTTGGACCATGATTCTCAGCTCTCAGGATCCTGAGCAGCTAGGATGACAGAGGAGACTCAGTGGCGCCCTGCTTCCACTTTAAGTTGCTAAGTGGTGAATAGGAAATAAGTCTCATGGGACCTTTTGTGTCTGGGATAGTTTTTAACCAAGATTGTCAAATCTCAGCTCTCTGAGTAGGCAGAATGACAAACCTTAGCTACAGATGCCTAGGGTCCTTGGCTACACGTGATAGGGCACTAGCCAAGAGCCTAACAGGGAAGGGTCAGTGCCTAGGCCCTGAGTTCAACATTTATGACCAAGAAAAATAAACCAAAACAATTGTCTGCAGGAGACAACTCATTAGAGTTCAGTACATACATAATTTTAACCCTGATATGGGGACATATCTGAACCTTAACTTTCTCATCTGCGCAATCATCTTAGTTGTGGAGTTATTACAAGGACCAGATGAAAGAATACACCTCATGAAGGACTCATCACATAGCTGTATCCCACAAGCTGTCATTAGAATTAGGGTGTTTTCATTAGTATCACCATTCTTTCAGAAACACGTCACAAATTGCACAAAGTTCACATCTAATTATTTAGAGGGATTTTTTTTTTGGGGGGGGGAGTTAGCCACGGGATTGCACTGAAAGTTTGGGGCTACTGTCCTTAGATCTTTAGCTCAAGACCAGAGTTCTACCACTTTGAGCCACAGCTCAGAATTTTGCAGAATTACTGCCAGCGTTGGGTTTTAAACCCACCAGTGTCAGATCTCAGCCCCTGAGTATCTTGGATGACTGGAGTGAGTGAACCAGCAGCATCTGGTTCCATGGAGTGGGATTGCAGAGGTTTACCTCTTGCTAAGTCAGATTACATGGCAGCTTTCAGCATCAGACTCCCAGCTTGCTCTGTGATGACATATTTGCAGTCCTATCCTTATGTCGTTGGATTCAGAATATTATTTATTTATTTTTTGGTGCCAGTCTTGTATCTTGAGTAAGAGTCTAAACATAGGCTTTTATGCTCAAAGCTAGTGCTCAATTGCATAAGTGACTGCTCCACGTCCAGATCTTTCTGTTCATGTGGTAGTGAGGAATCAAACCCAGGGCTTTGTACATACTAGGGGCGCACTCTACCACTGAGCTCCAGGAGTGACAAGTACATAAACAGATAAATGTCTAGATTGTTAGATAGATAGATAGATAGATAGATAGATAGATAGATAGATAGATAGATAGATAGATGGATAGATAGATAATAGATGTATATGTATAAAACAAGAGAGATGTCTGTATATTATGAAATTGCATATATGATATTACTACCAATTTTTTTTGGGGGGTTCTGGTAGTGGGGCCTGAACTCTGGGCCTGGGCGCTGTACCTCAGCTCTTCAGCTCAAGGCTAGCGCTCTACCACTGAGCCACCTCCGGTTTTTTTCTTTTTTGCTTATGTGGTGCTGAGGAATCGAACCCAGGGCCTCAGGCATGCAAGGCAAGCACTCTACCACTGAGCCACCTTCCCAGCCCATTACTACCAATTATTATCAACCAAATTATTCCTTCCTTTTTTAAGTATCATGACTAAATAAATGATAAGGTATTAATTGAAAATTAGTCAATGAAGTATAATTGTGTATAATTTTATAATATGAAAATCATACACTGCTGCAATGCTTGATAAGAAATGTATGCATGCTTGATAAGAAATGTATGCATTATCCTGCCCATGTAATTGTAACCCCTCTGTACAGTATGTTCACAAAAAAATAAAATAAAATAAATTGTTACTTTTATAACATTCCATTTGTACAGATGTAATATCAGAATGTGTTTCTTAGACTCTCACGCCTTTCATTAGTGACAGTTCCAGGATTAGACCTCTAGGCCTAAGTTGCCAGTTTCGGCTATGGCTTCCCTAATAGCCCACCAAACATCAGCAATGCAAGGACATGTGCACTTTCTGGGCCTTGTCATTTATACCCAGGATGGTCACAATACAAAGGAAAAAAAAGTAAAACCACCTTATTGAACTTGTGTTTTATCCTTTTTCTTATTTTTTTTTTTGCCAGCCCTGAGATTTGAACTCGGGTCCTAGGATCCCAGAGTCGGCTATGGCAGAGGTGCCAAGACCCAAGTTTAAGCCCCGTGCTTGGCCAATAAACAAACAAACAAATAAATAAATAAATAATAAGGCCCTGGCTTTGAATTTGTTTCATTTTTCTGGCAGGCCTGGCATTTGAACTCAGGGTCTGGGTAACTCTGTGGCATTGTGGGTGAAGGGGAAGCTCACCATCCTTAAAGACAAGAAATTTAGACCAGTTCCCAGGGTCTGAATTAAAGCCTCAGCACTGGAAAAAATAATATTCATATATGAGATTCATTTACACACATGGGTTTACTGCCTATAACATTTATTACCCTTATTTATTTAGTATTATTATACATATAACACTTCATTTATTACATTATATCACCTAGATTATATTTGCATACGGGTTATACATCGTACTGAGACCCAAGACTTTCACAGAAAAGGAAAAAAATGTGTAAAAATTGGCTTCTTACTAGACGAATAAATTTTTGGCCTTGCTGGGATTTTAACTCACAACCTAGAATGCCCAATCCATAAATTGGGTCTCAATCTTAGCACACCAGCCTCCAGCAAACTGATCTGCGAGGAAATTCTGAGGACCTTTGATCAAGCCACAGTGGTGCCCAATATATACATTGAAAGATATGTATATGTGTATGTATATATATAATATAATATACAGAAAGAGAGGTAATGTGCGGATATTCAATTATGTATATTATTACCAATAATTAGTTATTACATCACATTATGCCACTATTTAATGAAGTATCATGGTAGAATACTTATAAAAGTATTAATTAAAAATTAATCAATATCCTTCCATTAGGGGAATCATACCATGGTGCTAGAATGGAAGACATAAATCCAATAAAATTTGCTAAGACTGAGACCCAATTTTATGGATTGGGCATTCTAGGTTGTGAGTTAAAATCCCAGCAAGGCTACAAAATTATTCTAAATACAATCATGAATTAACTGCAAATTTAATTATTACTTTTATAACATTCCATTAGCATTCACAAAAATAAGAATGAGTGTGTCAGGATCTCTTTCCATTTGTGGGTAGCAGTCCTAGCATTCGAACTCCAGGACTGGGTAGTTTACTTCGAATGCAAACCATTGGAATGCCTTGAATATTTCAGATTGTCACGATAAAAAAAGAACAACAAGGGCCGGGAAGATGGCTCAGTGGTAGAGTGCTTGTCTTGCATGCCTGAGGCCCTGTGTTTGATTCCTCAGCACCATTTAAGCAACAAGAAAAAAGCACCATTTAAGCAACAAGAAAAAAGCTGGAACTGGTGCTGTGGCTCAAGTGGTAGAGTGCTAGCCTTGAGCTGAAGAGCTGAGGGACAGTGACCAGGCCCAGATTTCAGACTCCATGAGCGGACCAAAAAAAAAAAAAAAAAAAACAAAAACAAATAAAAAAGAACAACAAGAAGAAAAGAAACCCAGGTGTCAGTGGCTCCTGCCTGTAATCCTAACTCCTCAGGAGGCTGAGATGTAGAGAATGCCAATTTGAATTCAGCCAGGGCAGGAAAGTCAGCAACACTCTTATTTCTAAGAGATCACAGGAAAAGAAATGAGTGGGGCTGTGGCTCAAGTTGCGGAATGCTACCCCTGAGCAAAAGGAGCTCAGGGACAGGGCCTAGTCCCATAGTTAAACCCCATACATGCACCCTCGCAAAAAAAAGGGAGCAGTAACTCCATGTCTCTGTGTATGGATGGATGATGTATGGATGATGGGCATTCAGCAGGTTGCCCATGCCCAACCTCCCCAACCTGGGCAAGCTGGGACAAGCTCTCAGAGGATACTAAATCTGAGCTGGCAGGTTGAACAAAGCATCCCTCTGACATTTAATAACTGAAGCCCCGAAGGCTCTGCCTAGGCTGGTGTGGGCAGCGTATGTATTATGTTCTAGCAGAGGTGTCCCATTAGGACAACTAGCAGCCAGCCACTGCCTCCAGGAGTGGTCAAAGGTTATGGATCCATATTCTCTATCCCTCTGTAGGTTGTGAGCCTAGGCCTCTGGGACCTGGTGGCTCTCACTCATTCATCATTCTTCTTTGCCGAGTCAAAAACTTGTCCCAAATCGCAGCAAAGGTATGAAATAGTCAGTGATTTCTATGCCACAAGGGTAAGCCAATAAATCACACCCTCAAAATTCCTGTAACGTCAGCCTTGGTCTTCGAATGCGGCTTAGAGGTAGAGTGTTTACCTAGTGTGCATGAAGCCCTGGGTTTGATTCCTCAGTACCACAGAAACAGAAAAAGACAAAATTGGCACTGTGGCTAACCTTGAACAAAAGAAACTAAGGAACATGCCTAGACCCTGAGTTCAAGCCCCAACACTGACAAAAAAAGCGAGCCTGGTGAGACATATTCTTCTGGGACTCAGGAGGGCAGAAGTTAGAAGTAAGAGGTAGAGGGCAGGTGCTGGTGGCTCACCCCATTAATCTCAGCTACTCAGGAGGCTGAGTTCTGAGAATCCTAATTACAAGCAGCAAAGTCTAGATGAGACACTTTTCTCTAATTAAACACCCAAAAAGCCAGAAGTAGAGTTGTGATTAAAGTAGTAGAGTGCTAGCCTTGAGCACAAAAACTCAGGGATACCGTCCAGGCCATGAGTTCAAAACCAAGGACTGGCGCGCATGCACTCACACACACACACACACATACACACACACACAAACACACACACCCCAAGATAGAGCATTTGCCAGTTAGCCTGCACAAGTTCCATCTCTAGAGGGAAAAAGGAAGGAAGACTTGCTCCAGGAGATGATATAACCAGTGTCAAAATGCCACAGGAGATATAAGGCATGGAACAGGACAGAGTGCCTAGGGAGAAGGTACAACATGGGCAAAGGTGCTGTGGTGTGGTGTAGAGCAGGTGGTGTGGGTGGAATGAAGGTTCTGTGGCTTCAGACAAGTCTGGCAGGACATTCAAGTCTGGGTCAAGGTTTGTACTTAAGTCACAGGTAGGGAAGAGGGCGGGATCCCATTATAGGGCCAACGGGGAAGATTAGCTTGACTTTTCACCATGAATTCCAGCCATTTCCTGTGGCTGGAAGCCTATTTTTTACAGCTCCTGACCCTCAGGCATCCTTTGGATTTAGGAGTCAGGGCAACCACAGGGAAGAACTCTTGCTTAAGGAAAGCTTCTAACCCAATGCCACCAGTGGCTTAACCCCTATAAATCCTAGCTACTCAGGAGACTGGGTTCAGAGATCATGGGTCAAAGCCAGCTCAGAGGAGGAAACTTAGTGAGACTCTTCTTGCCAGTGATCTACCGAAATCCCGAAATGGCACTAGGGCTTAAGTGCTAGAGTTTCAGCCTTGAGGGAAAAAGTTAAGAGACCGGAGCCCAGACCCTGAGTTCAAGGCCAGCACTGGCACAGAAAAAATAAAGAAAAGCTTTCAGGAGCTCCTAGTCCACTGTGGTGAAAGGCCAAATCAAGTGGGCACCGGTGGCTCACACCTGTTCTTCTAGCTCCTCAGGAGGCTGAGATGTGAGGATTGTGGTTCAAAACCAGCCCAGGCAGGAAAGACAGGGAGACTTTGATATCCAAAGAACCTCCAGAAAAATGGAAGTGGCCCTGTGGCTCATGTGGTCATCTGAAGAGCTGGGGGACAGCGCCTAGGCCCAGAGTTCTGGCCCCATGACCAACCCCTGCCTGCTTGGACATAACTCTGTCCAAATACTCTGCCAAGAAGCAGAGTATTTTCTAGTGGGCCCCTGAGTTTCTCCCAATGTCTAGGTGTCCTACAAGTCTTGAGAGCAGCCCATTTGGAGGCCTTTGCCTACACAGCGAGCCACATTATCAGAAAGTGTCCAGTCTTGGGGCATGGAGGTCATTGTGCGGCTCATCAGAATGGAATCTGTCATGGGTGGAGTGTGGATCTGAGCAGTAAATCAGTCTCAGACCACGGTTCTGGGCCAGGAGGGTAAGAAGGTGGCATGGCAGGTAATGCCTGCTCAAGCAGGTATCACAAGAGTGCGAATCTCTCAGGCATACCATGGGCAGGTGTTGAATTGGGCTCATGAAAGACTTGTGGGCTCAGGAATCCACAGCCGGCTGGCTGCTGCTTGTAACTTTAGCTATCCCTGGAGTCCCAGGCATGGAACCCTGCTTTCCTCACCAGTGCTTGGGGTCCATTGGAGGTCTTCAATTGTGGGCCAACTACAAAAGAGCATCCACAGTGTCCTTTCCCTTGGTTCTGTGGCTCTGTGCACTGATGGAAGGGCAGGTTCCATGGAACTTACTGCCATGGCCCAGACACAGTCAGGAGCTGCAGGAAGGTGATGTTTACTGTAGGTCGAGTGGTAGAGCACCAACTTTGTCAAACAAGCTAAAGGATACCACCGAGGCTTTGAGTTTAAGGCCCTGTAAACTCCCACAAACACATACACACACACAAACACACACACGCACATACACACACACACACACTCACGCACAAAAAAGCACACACAACAACATCCTAAGTAAGTCCCAATGGCTCATACCAGCAATCCTAGCTATTTAAGAGGCTGAGCTCTTAGGATGGCAGCTTGAAGCCAGCCCAGGCAGGAAAGTCCATGAGACTGTTCTCTCCAGTAAACTACTAAAAAAGATGAAAAGTGAGCTGTGGTTGAAGTGGTAGAGTGTTAGCTTTGAGCAAAGGAAGCTCAGGGAAAGTGCCTAGGCCCTGATTTCCAACTCGAAGATTTTTTTTTTTTTAAAGACACCGTTTGCCTGCACCTAACCCATAATCAGGACATAAATCCAGATTTTGGTCACCCAGGATCTCACTTACACTCCTGCTACTTTCATAGCACTGCCACAAGTGGCCGGAGTGTGGCCAGCACTGGATTAAGAAGTGAACGTACAACAAGAGGGGCATAGCCAGGTCAAGGCTAATACTCCAGAACATTGAGGCATTGGCCATCCCAGTCTCTCATGCCCCAGTTCCTGGACCTGGAATCTAAAGTGTGTGCCTTTGTATTCTGGGCAACCAGAAATGTCTAGAAGGACCTGAGAGGCCAAGCTGGGGCGGGAAGATAGACTTTCCTGCGACAAAGTACATTGACATTTCCTAGACACCAATGGATACTTCCAAGCCACCTTGGCCTCACCTCCCATGTAGCCCCAGATCCTCTTTGCTTGGGAGGCCTTCAGTCAGCTGTCAAGCTCGAGTTGGCCAGAGCCAATGGAAATCCCCTTTCCCCCACTCCAATGCCAGCCTGCAGGGAGGGACATGCAGCCAGAGGCCAAGATGAGGAAAAAGACAGGACATCGCACAACTAAGGACCCCCAAAAGGCAGTGGAGACCATCTGCCAGCTGGCCCTGCTGACCCAGAATCCCCTGGAGTTCCCAGAGATTTGGACAGGCTAGACTTGGATCCCAAAATAAAGCTGGAATGTAGGCCTCTGGCAATTTAGGACTCATTGTAGACCCTGATAGGGGACTAAAGGGCAAGGTCAGCATGGAGGAGGGGCACCATCCAAGGTCAGAAAGAATCAAACAGGTGAGACAGAGAAAGACGAGCGAAAAATACACACACACACACACACAGAGAGACACACACACACACACACACACACACACACACACACACACACACAAGTAGCCCAAGGCCTCAGCAGTCCCTGAGCACTCTGAACATTATACACACAAGACAAAAATATGGCACTACTGTCTTCAGACCAACTATAGCTCAGGGCCTCTCACACATCTGGAATGGCTCAGAAAATAGCTTGACATTTCTTAAAAGTACACACTGCTATGCAGAAAATTCATCTACCTTATTTTTGGTTGTCGGTCATGGGGTTTGAACTCTGGTCCAGCGCACAGTCCTTCAGCTCTTCAGCTGAAGGTGGGCGCATTACCACTGGAGCCACAGTGCCACTTCTGGCTTTCTAGTGGTTCACTGGAGATAAAGTATCACAGATTTTCCTGCCCAAGCTGGCTTTGAACCTCAATCCTCAGATCTCATCCTCCTGAGTATCTAGGATGACGCATTGTGAGCCACCAGTGGCGCCCTGCTTCAGCCACCTTCTTAGACCCAGGGGAAACCCAACTCATCAGGCCACAAACCACAGGCAACCCTTCACTTCAGACATTGACAACAGCATCCAAAACCATTCTTCCATGGATGGAGAGCATATAATTGACACTACCATCCCACCCCTGCTCCCATTCACCCACTCCCTGCCTGCCACAGGCCATAACCTCTGTAGTTCTTGGTAAGGCACTGCCACCCTGCTGTGGTTTCACACTGGGGAAAACCTGGGGTGTTCTTAAAAATGTCTGTACAGTGAGGCCAACACCTGTTCTCCAAACCACAGCACCCCCACTATTTCACCATCTCTTGCAAACAAAGAAGGGGTGTTTTTCTTTCTTTTTTTCTTTCTTTCCTTCCTTCCTTCCTTCTTTCTTTCTTTCTTCCTTCCTTCCTTCCTTCCTTTCTTTCTTTCTTCCTTCCTTCCTTCCTTCCTTCCTTCCTTCCTTCCTTTCTTCCTTTCTTTCTTTCTTTCTTTCTTTCTTTCTTTCTTTCTTTCTTTCTTTCTTTCTTTCTTTCTTTCTTTCTTTCTTTCTCTCTTTCTTTCCTTCTCTTTCTTTCTTTCTTTCTTTCTTTCTTTCTTTCTTTCTTTCTTTCTTTCTTTCTTTCTTTCTTTCCTTCCTTCCTTCCTTCCTTCCTTCCTTCCTTCCTTCCTTCCTTCCTTCCTTCCTTCTTTCTTTCTTTCTTTCTTTCTTTCTTTCTTTCTTTCTTTCTTTCTTTCTTTCTTTCTTTCTTTCTTTCTTTCTTTCTGTTTTTTTGGTTGAGGGGCTTGAACTCAGGGCTTGGGTACTGTCCCTGAATTCTAATTTTCCTTAAGGCCAGTGCTCTACCACTCGAGCCACAGTGCCACTTCTGGTTGCAGATTGGAGATGAAGCTTTTGTGGGACTTTCCGGCCTGGTGTGGGAAATGAGATTGTCTGGATC